>NW_027446230.1:2500-30000 GCF_038048845.1 Mixophyes fleayi | reverse complement strand
AGCCAATGGAAACATGGTGACATGTAAATATGAAAGCACATTAGGACAAAATATGCAATAAGATAGAGGCAAAGGGAGATGGCTGCTGGGAATGTATTTCATTTATCCCAGAAAATCTTTAAATCTAAATATTAATACTACGTTGATGTACTTTTGAAATTGGAGAGCTACTTTTTACTAAAAGTACATCTCCCTTATATAATTAAGTATAATGCAGACCTGCTCAAAAACTTAGTATAATTAAAGAAGTCTTATGCAATAAATGATGATGATGAGAGCTGCTTATGTGAATGTCTATAGTGGTTTTCTCTACCAGTGTCATTGTATTAGACAACTGTTATCAAACTTAGCAATAATGATGCATTAATCTGCCAATCAAGTGTGAAAGCTGGCTATGTGTATAGGCATAGTAAACACATATCATCATCATCCTCATTATCATTTATTTATATAGTGTCACTAATAGCGCAGCGCTGTACAGAGAACCCATTCACATCAGTCCCTACCCTATTGGAGCTTACAGTCTAAATTCCCTAATATAGACACACACTCACACACAGACAGAGAGGGAGAGACTAGGGTCAATTTTGATAGCAGCCAATTAACCTAACAGTATGTTTTTTGGAGTGTGGGAGGAAACCACAGCACCCGGAGGAAACCCACGCAAACACAGGGAGAACATACAAACTTCACACAGATAAGGCCATTGTTGATATAAGTACTGGCTCTGCTTACCATTGTCCAGTCTAGTACATAACTGTATTAATGCTGTGAAATATTATTACTTTGAATGCCTTAAATATGCAAGAGCGCATTTGGGTAAGTTTATGCTAATAAAAGATATATGCACTTTTCTTGCCTACCCATACTATTTAATAACCACCAAAAATTAAGCAATATGTAAGCACTGCTTCCAGTTGAAATCAGTCTGTCTGTCTGTCTGTCTATCTATCTATCTATCTATCTATCTATCTATCTATCTATCTTTCTATCTTTCTATCTATCTATCCGTCTGTCTATCTTTAAAACTGAAAGACATCCATTAAACATACACAATGACAGCATATTTAGTGTGTAATTGATGCTAAAACACAATTCTCACTCTCCTAATATAGCTGATTTTTGACAATGAACTGCATTTTTCATGTGAAGCATTTGATGTCATAAAGATGTAAACCTCACAAAGCAATTCTGTCACTGGTCAGTTTGCTTGACAGACATCTGACTTTAAGGTACTAGCCAATGGAAACATGGTGACATGTAAATATGAAAGCACATTAGGACAAAATATGCAATAAGATAGAGGCAAAGGGAGATGGCTGCTGGGAATGTATTTCATTTATCCCAGAAAATCTTTAAATCTAAGTATTAATACTACGTTGATGTACTTTTGAAATTGGAGAGCTACTTTTTACTAAAAGTACATCTCCCTTATATAATTAAGTATAATGCAGACCTGCTCAAAAACTTAGTATAATTAAAGAAGTCTTATGCAATAAATGATGATGATGAGAGCTGCTTATGTGAATGTCTATAGTGGTTTTCTCTACCAGTGTCATTGTATTAGACAACTGTTATCAAACTTAGCAATAATGATGCATTAATCTGCCAATCAAGTGTGAAAGCTGGCTATGTGTATAGGCATAGTAAACACATATCATCATCATCCTCATTATCATTTATTTATATAGTGTCACTAATAGCGCAGCGCTGTACAGAGAACCCATTCACATCAGTCCCTACCCTATTGGAGCTTACAGTCTAAATTCCCTAATATAGACACACACTCACACACAGACAGAGAGGGAGAGACTAGGGTCAATTTTGATAGCAGCCAATTAACCTAACAGTATGTTTTTTGGAGTGTGGGAGGAAACCACAGCACCCGGAGGAAACCCACGCAAACACAGGGAGAACATACAAACTTCACACAGATAAGGCCATTGTTGATATAAGTACTGGCTCTGCTTACCATTGTCCAGTCTAGTACATAACTGTATTAATGCTGTGAAATATTATTACTTTGAATGCCTTAAATATGCAAGAGCACATTTGGGTAAGTTTATGCTAATAAAAGATATATGCACTTTTCTTGCCTACCCATACTATTTAATAACCACCAAAAATTAAGCAATATGTAAGCACTGCTTCCAGTTGAAATCAGTCTGTCTGTCTGTCTGTCTGTCTGTCTGTCTGTCTGTCTGTCTGTCTGTCTGTCTGTCTGTCTGTCTGTCTATCTATCTATCTATCTATCTTTCTATCTTTCTATCTTTCTATCTTTCTATCTATCTATCCATCTGTCTATCTTTAAAACTGAAAGACATCCATTAAACATACACAATGACAGCATATTTAGTGTGTAATTGATGCTAAAACACAATTCTCACTCTCCTAATATAGCTGATTTTTGACAATGAACTGCATTTTTCATGTGAAGCATTTGATGTCAAAGATGTAAACCTCACAAAGCAATTCTGTCACTGGTCAGTTTGCTTGACAGACATCTGACTTTAAGGTACTAGCCAATGGAAACATGGTGACATGTAAATATGAAAGCACATTAGGACAAAATATGCAATAAGATAGAGGCAAAGGGAGATGGCTGCTGGGAATGTATTTCATTTATCCCAGAAAATCTTTAAATCTAAGTATTAATACTACGTTGATGTACTTTTGAAATTGGAGAGCTACTTTTTACTAAAAGTACATCTCCCTTATATAATTAAGTATAATGCAGACCTGCTCAAAAACTTAGTATAATTAAAGAAGTCTTATGCAATAAATGATGATGATGAGAGCTGCTTATGTGAATGTCTATAGTGGTTTTCTCTACCAGTGTCATTGTATTAGACAACTGTTATCAAACTTAGCAATAATGATGCATTAATCTGCCAATCAAGTGTGAAAGCTGGCTATGTGTATAGGCATAGTAAACACATATCATCATCATCCTCATTATCATTTATTTATATAGTGTCACTAATAGCGCAGCGCTGTACAGAGAACCCATTCACATCAGTCCCTACCCTATTGGAGCTTACAGTCTAAATTCCCTAATATAGACACACACTCACACACAGACAGAGAGGGAGAGACTAGGGTCAATTTTGATAGCAGCCAATTAACCTAACAGTATGTTTTTTGGAGTGTGGGAGGAAACCACAGCACCCGGAGGAAACCCACGCAAACACAGGGAGAACATACAAACTTCACACAGATAAGGCCATTGTTGATATAAGTACTGGCTCTGCTTACCATTGTCCAGTCTAGTACATAACTGTATTAATGCTGTGAAATATTATTACTTTGAATGCCTTAAATATGCAAGAGCGCATTTGGGTAAGTTTATGCTAATAAAAGATATATGCACTTTTCTTGCCTACCCATACTATTTAATAACCACCAAAAATTAAGCAATATGTAAGCACTGCTTCCAGTTGAAATCAGTCTGTCTGTCTATCTATCTATCTTTCTATCTATCTATCTTTCTATCTTTCTATCTATCTATCCGTCTGTCTATCTTTAAAACTGAAAGACATCCATTAAACATACACAATGACAGCATATTTAGTGTGTAATTGATGCTATAGCACAATTCTCACTCTCCTAATATAGCTGATTTTTGACAATGAACTGCATTTTTCATGTGAAGCATTTGATGTCATAAAGATGTAAACCTCACAAAGCAATTCTGTCACTGGTCAGTTTGCTTGACAGACATCTGACTTTAAGGTACTAGCCAATGGAAACATGGTGACATGTAAATATGAAAGCACATTAGGACAAAATATGCAATAAGATAGAGGCAAAGGGAGATGGCTGCTGGGAATGTATTTCATTTATCCCAGAAAATCTTTAAATCTAAGTATTAATACTACGTTGATGTACTTTTGCAATTGGAGAGCTACTTTTTACTAAAAGTACATCTCCCTTATATAATTAAGTATAATGCAGACCTGCTCAAAAACTTAGTATAATTAAAGAAGTCTTATGCAATAAATGATGATGATGAGAGCTGCTTATGTGAATGTCTATAGTGGTTTTCTCTACCAGTGTCATTGTATTAGACAACTGTTATCAAACTTAGCAATAATGATGCATTAATCTGCCAATCAAGTGTGAAAGCTGGCTATGTGTATAGGCATAGTAAACACATATCATCATCATCCTCATTATCATTTATTTATATAGTGTCACTAATAGCGCAGCGCTGTACAGAGAACCCATTCACATCAGTCCCTACCCTATTGGAGCTTACAGTCTAAATTCCCTAATATAGACACACACTCACACACAGACAGAGAGGGAGAGACTAGGGTCAATTTTGATAGCAGCCAATTAACCTAACAGTATGTTTTTTGGAGTGTGGGAGGAAACCACAGCACCCGGAGGAAACCCACGCAAACACAGGGAGAACATACAAACTTCACACAGATAAGGCCATTGTTGATATAAGTACTGGCTCTGCTTACCATTGTCCAGTCTAGTACATAACTGTATTAATGCTGTGAAATATTATTACTTTGAATGCCTTAAATATGCAAGAGCGCATTTGGGTAAGTTTATGCTAATAAAAGATATATGCACTTTTCTTGCCTACCCATACTATTTAATAACCACCAAAAATTAAGCAATATGTAAGCACTGCTTCCAGTTGAAATCAGTCTGTCTGTCTATCTATCTATCTTTCTATCTATCTATCTTTCTATCTTTCTATCTATCTATCCGTCTGTCTATCTTTAAAACTGAAAGACATCCATTAAACATACACAATGACAGCATATTTAGTGTGTAAAATTGATGCTAAAACACAATTCTCACTCTCCTAATATAGCTGATTTTTGACAATGAACTGCATTTTTCATGTGAAGCATTTGATGTCATAAAGATGTAAACCTCACAAAGCAATTCTGTCACTGGTCAGTTTGCTTGACAGACATCTGACTTTAAGGTACTAGCCAATGGAAACATGGTGACATGTAAATATGAAAGCACATTAGGACAAAATATGCAATAAGATAGAGGCAAAGGGAGATGGCTGCTGGGAATGTATTTCATTTATCCCAGAAAATCTTTAAATCTAAGTATTAATACTACGTTGATGTACTTTTGAAATTGGAGAGCTACTTTTTACTAAAAGTACATCTCCCTTATATAATTAAGTATAATGCAGACCTGCTCAAAAACTTAGTATAATTAAAGAAGTCTTATGCAATAAATGATGATGATGAGAGCTGCTTATGTGAATGTCTATAGTGGTTTTCTCTACCAGTGTCATTGTATTAGACAACTGTTATCAAACTTAGCAATAATGATGCATTAATCTGCCAATCAAGTGTGAAAGCTGGCTATGTGTATAGGCATAGTAAACACATATCATCATCATCCTCATTATCATTTATTTATATAGTGTCACTAATAGCGCAGCGCTGTACAGAGAACCCATTCACATCAGTCCCTACCCTATTGGAGCTTACAGTCTAAATTCCCTAATATAGACACACACTCACACACAGACAGAGAGGGAGAGACTAGGGTCAATTTTGATAGCAGCCAATTAACCTAACAGTATGTTTTTTGGAGTGTGGGAGGAAACCACAGCACCCGGAGGAAACCCACGCAAACACAGGGAGAACATACAAACTTCACACAGATAAGGCCATTGTTGATATAAGTACTGGCTCTGCTTACCATTGTCCAGTCTAGTACATAACTGTATTAATGCTGTGAAATATTATTACTTTGAATGCCTTAAATATGCAAGAGCACATTTGGGTAAGTTTATGCTAATAAAAGATATATGCACTTTTCTTGCCTACCCATACTATTTAATAACCACCAAAAATTAAGCAATATGTAAGCACTGCTTCCAGTTGAAATCAGTCTGTCTGTCTGTCTGTCTGTCTGTCTGTCTGTCTGTCTGTCTATCTATCTATCTATCTATCTATCTTTCTATCTTTCTATCTTTCTATCTATCTATCCGTCTGTCTATCTTTAAAACTGAAAGACATCCATTAAACATACACAATGACAGCATATTTAGTGTGTAATTGATGCTAAAACACAATTCTCACTCTCCTAATATAGCTGATTTTTGACAATGAACTGCATTTTTCATGTGAAGCATTTGATGTCAAAGATGTAAACCTCACAAAGCAATTCTGTCACTGGTCAGTTTGCTTGACAGACATCTGACTTTAAGGTACTAGCCAATGGAAACATGGTGACATGTAAATATGAAAGCACATTAGGACAAAATATGCAATAAGATAGAGGCAAAGGGAGATGGCTGCTGGGAATGTATTTCATTTATCCCAGAAAATCTTTAAATCTAAGTATTAATACTACGTTGATGTACTTTTGAAATTGGAGAGCTACTTTTTACTAAAAGTACATCTCCCTTATATAATTAAGTATAATGCAGACCTGCTCAAAAACTTAGTATAATTAAAGAAGTCTTATGCAATAAATGATGATGATGAGAGCTGCTTATGTGAATGTCTATAGTGGTTTTCTCTACCAGTGTCATTGTATTAGACAACTGTTATCAAACTTAGCAATAATGATGCATTAATCTGCCAATCAAGTGTGAAAGCTGGCTATGTGTATAGGCATAGTAAACACATATCATCATCATCCTCATTATCATTTATTTATATAGTGTCACTAATAGCGCAGCGCTGTACAGAGAACCCATTCACATCAGTCCCTACCCTATTGGAGCTTACAGTCTAAATTCCCTAATATAGACACACACTCACACACAGACAGAGAGGGAGAGACTAGGGTCAATTTTGATAGCAGCCAATTAACCTAACAGTATGTTTTTTGGAGTGTGGGAGGAAACCACAGCACCCGGAGGAAACCCACGCAAACACAGGGAGAACATACAAACTTCACACAGATAAGGCCATTGTTGATATAAGTACTGGCTCTGCTTACCATTGTCCAGTCTAGTACATAACTGTATTAATGCTGTGAAATATTATTACTTTGAATGCCTTAAATATGCAAGAGCGCATTTGGGTAAGTTTATGCTAATAAAAGATATATGCACTTTTCTTGCCTACCCATACTATTTAATAACCACCAAAAATTAAGCAATATGTAAGCACTGCTTCCAGTTGAAATCAGTCTGTCTGTCTATCTATCTATCTTTCTATCTATCTATCTTTCTATCTTTCTATCTATCTATCCGTCTGTCTATCTTTAAAACTGAAAGACATCCATTAAACATACACAATGACAGCATATTTAGTGTGTAATTGATGCTATAGCACAATTCTCACTCTCCTAATATAGCTGATTTTTGACAATGAACTGCATTTTTCATGTGAAGCATTTGATGTCATAAAGATGTAAACCTCACAAAGCAATTCTGTCACTGGTCAGTTTGCTTGACAGACATCTGACTTTAAGGTACTAGCCAATGGAAACATGGTGACATGTAAATATGAAAGCACATTAGGACAAAATATGCAATAAGATAGAGGCAAAGGGAGATGGCTGCTGGGAATGTATTTCATTTATCCCAGAAAATCTTTAAATCTAAGTATTAATACTACGTTGATGTACTTTTGCAATTGGAGAGCTACTTTTTACTAAAAGTACATCTCCCTTATATAATTAAGTATAATGCAGACCTGCTCAAAAACTTAGTATAATTAAAGAAGTCTTATGCCATAAATGATGATGATGAGAGCTGCTTATGTGAATGTCTATAGTGGTTTTCTCTACCAGTGTCACTGTATTAGACAACTGTTATCAAACTTAGCAATAATGATGCATTAATCTGCCAATCAAGTGTGAAAGCTGGCTATGTGTATAGGCATAGTAAACACATATCATCATCATCCTCATTATCATTTATTTATATAGTGTCACTAATAGCGCAGCGCTGTACAGAGAACCCATTCACATCAGTCCCTACCCTATTGGAGCTTACAGTCTAAATTCCCTAATATAGACACACACTCACACACAGACAGAGAGGGAGAGACTAGGGTCAATTTTGATAGCAGCCAATTAACCTAACAGTATGTTTTTTGGAGTGTGGGAGGAAACCGGGAGCACCCGGAGGAAACCCACGCAAACACAGGGAGAACATACAAACTTCACACAGATAAGGCCATTGTTGATATAAGTACTGGCTCTGCTTACCATTGTCCAGTCTAGTACATAACTGTATTAATGCTGTGAAATATTATTACTTTGAATGCCTTAAATATGCAAGAGCGCATTTGGGTAAGTTTATGCTAATAAAAGATATATGCACTTTTCTTGCCTACCCATACTATTTAATAACCACCAAAAATTAAGCAATATGTAAGCACTGCTTCCAGTTGAAATCAGTCTGTCTGTCTGTCTATCTATCTATCTATCTTTCTATCTATCTATCTTTCTATCTTTCTATCTATCTATCCGTCTGTCTATCTTTAAAACTGAAAGACATCCATTAAACATACACAATGACAGCATATTTAGTGTGTAATTGATGCTAAAGCACAATTCTCACTCTCCTAATATAGCTGATTTTTGACAATGAACTGCATTTTTCATGTGAAGCATTTGATGTCATAAAGATGTAAACCTCACAAAGCAATTCTGTCACTGGTCAGTTTGCTTGACAGACATCTGACTTTAAGGTACTAGCCAATGGAAACATGGTGACATGTAAATATGAAAGCACATTAGGACAAAATATGCAATAAGATAGAGGCAAAGGGAGATGGCTGCTGGGAATGTATTTCATTTATCCCAGAAAATCTTTAAATCTAAGTATTAATACTACGTTGATGTACTTTTGAAATTGGAGAGCTACTTTTTACTAAAAGTACATCTCCCTTATATAATTAAGTATAATGCAGACCTGCTCAAAAACTTAGTATAATTAAAGAAGTCTTATGCCATAAATGATGATGATGAGAGCTGCTTATGTGAATGTCTATAGTGGTTTTCTCTACCAGTGTCACTGTATTAGACAACTGTTATCAAACTTAGCAATAATGATGCATTAATCTGCCAATCAAGTGTGAAAGCTGGCTATGTGTATAGGCATAGTAAACACATATCATCATCATCCTCATTATCATTTATTTATATAGTGTCACTAATAGCGCAGCGCTGTACAGAGAACCCATTCACATCAGTCCCTACCCTATTGGAGCTTACAGTCTAAATTCCCTAATATAGACACACACTCACACACAGACAGAGAGGGAGAGACTAGGGTCAATTTTGATAGCAGCCAATTAACCTAACAGTATGTTTTTTGGAGTGTGGGAGGAAACCACAGCACCCGGAGGAAACCCACGCAAACACAGGGAGAACATACAAACTTCACACAGATAAGGCCATTGTTGATATAAGTACTGGCTCTGCTTACCATTGTCCAGTCTAGTACATAACTGTATTAATGCTGTGAAATATTATTACTTTGAATGCCTTAAATATGCAAGAGCGCATTTGGGTAAGTTTATGCTAATAAAAGATATATGCACTTTTCTTGCCTACCCATACTATTTAATAACCACCAAAAATTAAGCAATATGTAAGCACTGCTTCCAGTTGAAATCAGTCTGTCTGTCTATCTATCTATCTTTCTATCTATCTATCTTTCTATCTTTCTATCTATCTATCCGTCTGTCTATCTTTAAAACTGAAAGACATCCATTAAACATACACAATGACAGCATATTTAGTGTGTAAAATTGATGCTAAAACACAATTCTCACTCTCCTAATATAGCTGATTTTTGACAATGAACTGCATTTTTCATGTGAAGCATTTGATGTCATAAAGATGTAAACCTCACAAAGCAATTCTGTCACTGGTCAGTTTGCTTGACAGACATCTGACTTTAAGGTACTAGCCAATGGAAACATGGTGACATGTAAATATGAAAGCACATTAGGACAAAATATGCAATAAGATAGAGGCAAAGGGAGATGGCTGCTGGGAATGTATTTCATTTATCCCAGAAAATCTTTAAATCTAAGTATTAATACTACGTTGATGTACTTTTGAAATTGGAGAGCTACTTTTTACTAAAAGTACATCTCCCTTATATAATTAAGTATAATGCAGACCTGCTCAAAAACTTAGTATAATTAAAGAAGTCTTATGCCATAAATGATGATGATGAGAGCTGCTTATGTGAATGTCTATAGTGGTTTTCTCTACCAGTGTCACTGTATTAGACAACTGTTATCAAACTTAGCAATAATGATGCATTAATCTGCCAATCAAGTGTGAAAGCTGGCTATGTGTATAGGCATAGTAAACACATATCATCATCATCCTCATTATCATTTATTTATATAGTGTCACTAATAGCGCAGCGCTGTACAGAGAACCCATTCACATCAGTCCCTACCCTATTGGAGCTTACAGTCTAAATTCCCTAATATAGACACACACTCACACACAGACAGAGAGGGAGAGACTAGGGTCAATTTTGATAGCAGCCAATTAACCTAACAGTATGTTTTTTGGAGTGTGGGAGGAAACCACAGCACCCGGAGGAAACCCACGCAAACACAGGGAGAACATACAAACTTCACACAGATAAGGCCATTGTTGATATAAGTACTGGCTCTGCTTACCATTGTCCAGTCTAGTACATAACTGTATTAATGCTGTGAAATATTATTACTTTGAATGCCTTAAATATGCAAGAGCACATTTGGGTAAGTTTATGCTAATAAAAGATATATGCACTTTTCTTGCCTACCCATACTATTTAATAACCACCAAAAATTAAGCAATATGTAAGCACTGCTTCCAGTTGAAATCAGTCTGTCTGTCTGTCTGTCTGTCTGTCTGTCTGTCTATCTATCTATCTATCTATCTATCTTTCTATCTTTCTATCTTTCTATCTATCTATCCGTCTGTCTATCTTTAAAACTGAAAGACATCCATTAAACATACACAATGACAGCATATTTAGTGTGTAATTGATGCTAAAACACAATTCTCACTCTCCTAATATAGCTGATTTTTGACAATGAACTGCATTTTTCATGTGAAGCATTTGATGTCAAAGATGTAAACCTCACAAAGCAATTCTGTCACTGGTCAGTTTGCTTGACAGACATCTGACTTTAAGGTACTAGCCAATGGAAACATGGTGACATGTAAATATGAAAGCACATTAGGACAAAATATGCAATAAGATAGAGGCAAAGGGAGATGGCTGCTGGGAATGTATTTCATTTATCCCAGAAAATCTTTAAATCTAAGTATTAATACTACGTTGATGTACTTTTGAAATTGGAGAGCTACTTTTTACTAAAAGTACATCTCCCTTATATAATTAAGTATAATGCAGACCTGCTCAAAAACTTAGTATAATTAAAGAAGTCTTATGCAATAAATGATGATGATGAGAGCTGCTTATGTGAATGTCTATAGTGGTTTTCTCTACCAGTGTCATTGTATTAGACAACTGTTATCAAACTTAGCAATAATGATGCATTAATCTGCCAATCAAGTGTGAAAGCTGGCTATGTGTATAGGCATAGTAAACACATATCATCATCATCCTCATTATCATTTATTTATATAGTGTCACTAATAGCGCAGCGCTGTACAGAGAACCCATTCACATCAGTCCCTACCCTATTGGAGCTTACAGTCTAAATTCCCTAATATAGACACACACTCACACACAGACAGAGAGGGAGAGACTAGGGTCAATTTTGATAGCAGCCAATTAACCTAACAGTATGTTTTTTGGAGTGTGGGAGGAAACCACAGCACCCGGAGGAAACCCACGCAAACACAGGGAGAACATACAAACTTCACACAGATAAGGCCATTGTTGATATAAGTACTGGCTCTGCTTACCATTGTCCAGTCTAGTACATAACTGTATTAATGCTGTGAAATATTATTACTTTGAATGCCTTAAATATGCAAGAGCGCATTTGGGTAAGTTTATGCTAATAAAAGATATATGCACTTTTCTTGCCTACCCATACTATTTAATAACCACCAAAAATTAAGCAATATGTAAGCACTGCTTCCAGTTGAAATCAGTCTGTCTGTCTATCTATCTATCTTTCTATCTATCTATCTTTCTATCTTTCTATCTATCTATCCGTCTGTCTATCTTTAAAACTGAAAGACATCCATTAAACATACACAATGACAGCATATTTAGTGTGTAATTGATGCTATAGCACAATTCTCACTCTCCTAATATAGCTGATTTTTGACAATGAACTGCATTTTTCATGTGAAGCATTTGATGTCATAAAGATGTAAACCTCACAAAGCAATTCTGTCACTGGTCAGTTTGCTTGACAGACATCTGACTTTAAGGTACTAGCCAATGGAAACATGGTGACATGTAAATATGAAAGCACATTAGGACAAAATATGCAATAAGATAGAGGCAAAGGGAGATGGCTGCTGGGAATGTATTTCATTTATCCCAGAAAATCTTTAAATCTAAGTATTAATACTACGTTGATGTACTTTTGAAATTGGAGAGCTACTTTTTACTAAAAGTACATCTCCCTTATATAATTAAGTATAATGCAGACCTGCTCAAAAACTTAGTATAATTAAAGAAGTCTTATGCAATAAATGATGATGATGAGAGCTGCTTATGTGAATGTCTATAGTGGTTTTCTCTACCAGTGTCATTGTATTAGACAACTGTTATCAAACTTAGCAATAATGATGCATTAATCTGCCAATCAAGTGTGAAAGCTGGCTATGTGTATAGGCATAGTAAACACATATCATCATCATCCTCATTATCATTTATTTATATAGTGTCACTAATAGCGCAGCGCTGTACAGAGAACCCATTCACATCAGTCCCTACCCTATTGGAGCTTACAGTCTAAATTCCCTAATATAGACACACACTCACACACAGACAGAGAGGGAGAGACTAGGGTCAATTTTGATAGCAGCCAATTAACCTAACAGTATGTTTTTTGGAGTGTGGGAGGAAACCACAGCACCCGGAGGAAACCCACGCAAACACAGGGAGAACATACAAACTTCACACAGATAAGGCCATTGTTGATATAAGTACTGGCTCTGCTTACCATTGTCCAGTCTAGTACATAACTGTATTAATGCTGTGAAATATTATTACTTTGAATGCCTTAAATATGCAAGAGCACATTTGGGTAAGTTTATGCTAATAAAAGATATATGCACTTTTCTTGCCTACCCATACTATTTAATAACCACCAAAAATTAAGCAATATGTAAGCACTGCTTCCAGTTGAAATCAGTCTGTCTGTCTGTCTGTCTGTCTGTCTGTCTGTCTGTCTGTCTATCTATCTATCTATCTATCTATCTTTCTATCTTTCTATCTTTCTATCTATCTATCCGTCTGTCTATCTTTAAAACTGAAAGACATCCATTAAACATACACAATGACAGCATATTTAGTGTGTAATTGATGCTAAAACACAATTCTCACTCTCCTAATATAGCTGATTTTTGACAATGAACTGCATTTTTCATGTGAAGCATTTGATGTCAAAGATGTAAACCTCACAAAGCAATTCTGTCACTGGTCAGTTTGCTTGACAGACATCTGACTTTAAGGTACTAGCCAATGGAAACATGGTGACATGTAAATATGAAAGCACATTAGGACAAAATATGCAATAAGATAGAGGCAAAGGGAGATGGCTGCTGGGAATGTATTTCATTTATCCCAGAAAATCTTTAAATCTAAGTATTAATACTACGTTGATGTACTTTTGAAATTGGAGAGCTACTTTTTACTAAAAGTACATCTCCCTTATATAATTAAGTATAATGCAGACCTGCTCAAAAACTTAGTATAATTAAAGAAGTCTTATGCAATAAATGATGATGATGAGAGCTGCTTATGTGAATGTCTATAGTGGTTTTCTCTACCAGTGTCATTGTATTAGACAACTGTTATCAAACTTAGCAATAATGATGCATTAATCTGCCAATCAAGTGTGAAAGCTGGCTATGTGTATAGGCATAGTAAACACATATCATCATCATCCTCATTATCATTTATTTATATAGTGTCACTAATAGCGCAGCGCTGTACAGAGAACCCATTCACATCAGTCCCTACCCTATTGGAGCTTACAGTCTAAATTCCCTAATATAGACACACACTCACACACAGACAGAGAGGGAGAGACTAGGGTCAATTTTGATAGCAGCCAATTAACCTAACAGTATGTTTTTTGGAGTGTGGGAGGAAACCACAGCACCCGGAGGAAACCCACGCAAACACAGGGAGAACATACAAACTTCACACAGATAAGGCCATTGTTGATATAAGTACTGGCTCTGCTTACCATTGTCCAGTCTAGTACATAACTGTATTAATGCTGTGAAATATTATTACTTTGAATGCCTTAAATATGCAAGAGCGCATTTGGGTAAGTTTATGCTAATAAAAGATATATGCACTTTTCTTGCCTACCCATACTATTTAATAACCACCAAAAATTAAGCAATATGTAAGCACTGCTTCCAGTTGAAATCAGTCTGTCTGTCTATCTATCTATCTTTCTATCTATCTATCTTTCTATCTTTCTATCTATCTATCCGTCTGTCTATCTTTAAAACTGAAAGACATCCATTAAACATACACAATGACAGCATATTTAGTGTGTAATTGATGCTATAGCACAATTCTCACTCTCCTAATATAGCTGATTTTTGACAATGAACTGCATTTTTCATGTGAAGCATTTGATGTCATAAAGATGTAAACCTCACAAAGCAATTCTGTCACTGGTCAGTTTGCTTGACAGACATCTGACTTTAAGGTACTAGCCAATGGAAACATGGTGACATGTAAATATGAAAGCACATTAGGACAAAATATGCAATAAGATAGAGGCAAAGGGAGATGGCTGCTGGGAATGTATTTCATTTATCCCAGAAAATCTTTAAATCTAAGTATTAATACTACGTTGATGTACTTTTGCAATTGGAGAGCTACTTTTTACTAAAAGTACATCTCCCTTATATAATTAAGTATAATGCAGACCTGCTCAAAAACTTAGTATAATTAAAGAAGTCTTATGCCATAAATGATGATGATGAGAGCTGCTTATGTGAATGTCTATAGTGGTTTTCTCTACCAGTGTCACTGTATTAGACAACTGTTATCAAACTTAGCAATAATGATGCATTAATCTGCCAATCAAGTGTGAAAGCTGGCTATGTGTATAGGCATAGTAAACACATATCATCATCATCCTCATTATCATTTATTTATATAGTGTCACTAATAGCGCAGCGCTGTACAGAGAACCCATTCACATCAGTCCCTACCCTATTGGAGCTTACAGTCTAAATTCCCTAATATAGACACACACTCACACACAGACAGAGAGGGAGAGACTAGGGTCAATTTTGATAGCAGCCAATTAACCTAACAGTATGTTTTTTGGAGTGTGGGAGGAAACCGGGAGCACCCGGAGGAAACCCACGCAAACACAGGGAGAACATACAAACTTCACACAGATAAGGCCATTGTTGATATAAGTACTGGCTCTGCTTACCATTGTCCAGTCTAGTACATAACTGTATTAATGCTGTGAAATATTATTACTTTGAATGCCTTAAATATGCAAGAGCGCATTTGGGTAAGTTTATGCTAATAAAAGATATATGCACTTTTCTTGCCTACCCATACTATTTAATAACCACCAAAAATTAAGCAATATGTAAGCACTGCTTCCAGTTGAAATCAGTCTGTCTGTCTGTCTATCTATCTATCTATCTTTCTATCTATCTATCTTTCTATCTTTCTATCTATCTATCCGTCTGTCTATCTTTAAAACTGAAAGACATCCATTAAACATACACAATGACAGCATATTTAGTGTGTAATTGATGCTAAAGCACAATTCTCACTCTCCTAATATAGCTGATTTTTGACAATGAACTGCATTTTTCATGTGAAGCATTTGATGTCATAAAGATGTAAACCTCACAAAGCAATTCTGTCACTGGTCAGTTTGCTTGACAGACATCTGACTTTAAGGTACTAGCCAATGGAAACATGGTGACATGTAAATATGAAAGCACATTAGGACAAAATATGCAATAAGATAGAGGCAAAGGGAGATGGCTGCTGGGAATGTATTTCATTTATCCCAGAAAATCTTTAAATCTAAGTATTAATACTACGTTGATGTACTTTTGAAATTGGAGAGCTACTTTTTACTAAAAGTACATCTCCCTTATATAATTAAGTATAATGCAGACCTGCTCAAAAACTTAGTATAATTAAAGAAGTCTTATGCCATAAATGATGATGATGAGAGCTGCTTATGTGAATGTCTATAGTGGTTTTCTCTACCAGTGTCACTGTATTAGACAACTGTTATCAAACTTAGCAATAATGATGCATTAATCTGCCAATCAAGTGTGAAAGCTGGCTATGTGTATAGGCATAGTAAACACATATCATCATCATCCTCATTATCATTTATTTATATAGTGTCACTAATAGCGCAGCGCTGTACAGAGAACCCATTCACATCAGTCCCTACCCTATTGGAGCTTACAGTCTAAATTCCCTAATATAGACACACACTCACACACAGACAGAGAGGGAGAGACTAGGGTCAATTTTGATAGCAGCCAATTAACCTAACAGTATGTTTTTTGGAGTGTGGGAGGAAACCACAGCACCCGGAGGAAACCCACGCAAACACAGGGAGAACATACAAACTTCACACAGATAAGGCCATTGTTGATATAAGTACTGGCTCTGCTTACCATTGTCCAGTCTAGTACATAACTGTATTAATGCTGTGAAATATTATTACTTTGAATGCCTTAAATATGCAAGAGCGCATTTGGGTAAGTTTATGCTAATAAAAGATATATGCACTTTTCTTGCCTACCCATACTATTTAATAACCACCAAAAATTAAGCAATATGTAAGCACTGCTTCCAGTTGAAATCAGTCTGTCTGTCTATCTATCTATCTTTCTATCTATCTATCTTTCTATCTTTCTATCTATCTATCCGTCTGTCTATCTTTAAAACTGAAAGACATCCATTAAACATACACAATGACAGCATATTTAGTGTGTAAAATTGATGCTAAAACACAATTCTCACTCTCCTAATATAGCTGATTTTTGACAATGAACTGCATTTTTCATGTGAAGCATTTGATGTCATAAAGATGTAAACCTCACAAAGCAATTCTGTCACTGGTCAGTTTGCTTGACAGACATCTGACTTTAAGGTACTAGCCAATGGAAACATGGTGACATGTAAATATGAAAGCACATTAGGACAAAATATGCAATAAGATAGAGGCAAAGGGAGATGGCTGCTGGGAATGTATTTCATTTATCCCAGAAAATCTTTAAATCTAAGTATTAATACTACGTTGATGTACTTTTGAAATTGGAGAGCTACTTTTTACTAAAAGTACATCTCCCTTATATAATTAAGTATAATGCAGACCTGCTCAAAAACTTAGTATAATTAAAGAAGTCTTATGCCATAAATGATGATGATGAGAGCTGCTTATGTGAATGTCTATAGTGGTTTTCTCTACCAGTGTCACTGTATTAGACAACTGTTATCAAACTTAGCAATAATGATGCATTAATCTGCCAATCAAGTGTGAAAGCTGGCTATGTGTATAGGCATAGTAAACACATATCATCATCATCCTCATTATCATTTATTTATATAGTGTCACTAATAGCGCAGCGCTGTACAGAGAACCCATTCACATCAGTCCCTACCCTATTGGAGCTTACAGTCTAAATTCCCTAATATAGACACACACTCACACACAGACAGAGAGGGAGAGACTAGGGTCAATTTTGATAGCAGCCAATTAACCTAACAGTATGTTTTTTGGAGTGTGGGAGGAAACCACAGCACCCGGAGGAAACCCACGCAAACACAGGGAGAACATACAAACTTCACACAGATAAGGCCATTGTTGATATAAGTACTGGCTCTGCTTACCATTGTCCAGTCTAGTACATAACTGTATTAATGCTGTGAAATATTATTACTTTGAATGCCTTAAATATGCAAGAGCACATTTGGGTAAGTTTATGCTAATAAAAGATATATGCACTTTTCTTGCCTACCCATACTATTTAATAACCACCAAAAATTAAGCAATATGTAAGCACTGCTTCCAGTTGAAATCAGTCTGTCTGTCTGTCTGTCTGTCTGTCTGTCTGTCTGTCTGTCTGTCTATCTATCTATCTATCTATCTTTCTATCTTTCTATCTTTCTATCTATCTATCCGTCTGTCTATCTTTAAAACTGAAAGACATCCATTAAACATACACAATGACAGCATATTTAGTGTGTAATTGATGCTAAAACACAATTCTCACTCTCCTAATATAGCTGATTTTTGACAATGAACTGCATTTTTCATGTGAAGCATTTGATGTCAAAGATGTAAACCTCACAAAGCAATTCTGTCACTGGTCAGTTTGCTTGACAGACATCTGACTTTAAGGTACTAGCCAATGGAAACATGGTGACATGTAAATATGAAAGCACATTAGGACAAAATATGCAATAAGATAGAGGCAAAGGGAGATGGCTGCTGGGAATGTATTTCATTTATCCCAGAAAATCTTTAAATCTAAGTATTAATACTACGTTGATGTACTTTTGAAATTGGAGAGCTACTTTTTACTAAAAGTACATCTCCCTTATATAATTAAGTATAATGCAGACCTGCTCAAAAACTTAGTATAATTAAAGAAGTCTTATGCAATAAATGATGATGATGAGAGCTGCTTATGTGAATGTCTATAGTGGTTTTCTCTACCAGTGTCATTGTATTAGACAACTGTTATCAAACTTAGCAATAATGATGCATTAATCTGCCAATCAAGTGTGAAAGCTGGCTATGTGTATAGGCATAGTAAACACATATCATCATCATCCTCATTATCATTTATTTATATAGTGTCACTAATAGCGCAGCGCTGTACAGAGAACCCATTCACATCAGTCCCTACCCTATTGGAGCTTACAGTCTAAATTCCCTAATATAGACACACACTCACACACAGACAGAGAGGGAGAGACTAGGGTCAATTTTGATAGCAGCCAATTAACCTAACAGTATGTTTTTTGGAGTGTGGGAGGAAACCACAGCACCCGGAGGAAACCCACGCAAACACAGGGAGAACATACAAACTTCACACAGATAAGGCCATTGTTGATATAAGTACTGGCTCTGCTTACCATTGTCCAGTCTAGTACATAACTGTATTAATGCTGTGAAATATTATTACTTTGAATGCCTTAAATATGCAAGAGCGCATTTGGGTAAGTTTATGCTAATAAAAGATATATGCACTTTTCTTGCCTACCCATACTATTTAATAACCACCAAAAATTAAGCAATATGTAAGCACTGCTTCCAGTTGAAATCAGTCTGTCTGTCTATCTATCTATCTTTCTATCTATCTATCTTTCTATCTTTCTATCTATCTATCCGTCTGTCTATCTTTAAAACTGAAAGACATCCATTAAACATACACAATGACAGCATATTTAGTGTGTAATTGATGCTATAGCACAATTCTCACTCTCCTAATATAGCTGATTTTTGACAATGAACTGCATTTTTCATGTGAAGCATTTGATGTCATAAAGATGTAAACCTCACAAAGCAATTCTGTCACTGGTCAGTTTGCTTGACAGACATCTGACTTTAAGGTACTAGCCAATGGAAACATGGTGACATGTAAATATGAAAGCACATTAGGACAAAATATGCAATAAGATAGAGGCAAAGGGAGATGGCTGCTGGGAATGTATTTCATTTATCCCAGAAAATCTTTAAATCTAAGTATTAATACTACGTTGATGTACTTTTGCAATTGGAGAGCTACTTTTTACTAAAAGTACATCTCCCTTATATAATTAAGTATAATGCAGACCTGCTCAAAAACTTAGTATAATTAAAGAAGTCTTATGCCATAAATGATGATGATGAGAGCTGCTTATGTGAATGTCTATAGTGGTTTTCTCTACCAGTGTCACTGTATTAGACAACTGTTATCAAACTTAGCAATAATGATGCATTAATCTGCCAATCAAGTGTGAAAGCTGGCTATGTGTATAGGCATAGTAAACACATATCATCATCATCCTCATTATCATTTATTTATATAGTGTCACTAATAGCGCAGCGCTGTACAGAGAACCCATTCACATCAGTCCCTACCCTATTGGAGCTTACAGTCTAAATTCCCTAATATAGACACACACTCACACACAGACAGAGAGGGAGAGACTAGGGTCAATTTTGATAGCAGCCAATTAACCTAACAGTATGTTTTTTGGAGTGTGGGAGGAAACCACAGCACCCGGAGGAAACCCACGCAAACACAGGGAGAACATACAAACTTCACACAGATAAGGCCATTGTTGATATAAGTACTGGCTCTGCTTACCATTGTCCAGTCTAGTACATAACTGTATTAATGCTGTGAAATATTATTACTTTGAATGCCTTAAATATGCAAGAGCGCATTTGGGTAAGTTTATGCTAATAAAAGATATATGCACTTTTCTTGCCTACCCATACTATTTAATAACCACCAAAAATTAAGCAATATGTAAGCACTGCTTCCAGTTGAAATCAGTCTGTCTGTCTGTCTATCTATCTATCTATCTATCTATCTATCTTTCTATCTATCTATCTATCCGTCTGTCTATCTTTAAAACTGAAAGACATCCATTAAACATACACAATGACAGCATATTTAGTGTGTAATTGATGCTAAAACACAATTCTCACTCTCCTAATATAGCTGATTTTTGACAATGAACTGCATTTTTCATGTGAAGCATTTGATGTCATAAAGATGTAAACCTCACAAAGCAATTCTGTCACTGGTCAGTTTGCTTGACAGACATCTGACTTTAAGGTACTAGCCAATGGAAACATGGTGACATGTAAATATGAAAGCACATTAGGACAAAATATGCAATAAGATAGAGGCAAAGGGAGATGGCTGCTGGGAATGTATTTCATTTATCCCAGAAAATCTTTAAATCTAAGTATTAATACTACGTTGATGTACTTTTGAAATTGGAGAGCTACTTTTTACTAAAAGTACATCTCCCTTATATAATTAAGTATAATGCAGACCTGCTCAAAAACTTAGTATAATTAAAGAAGTCTTATGCCATAAATGATGATGATGAGAGCTGCTTATGTGAATGTCTATAGTGGTTTTCTCTACCAGTGTCACTGTATTAGACAACTGTTATCAAACTTAGCAATAATGATGCATTAATCTGCCAATCAAGTGTGAAAGCTGGCTATGTGTATAGGCATAGTAAACACATATCATCATCATCCTCATTATCATTTATTTATATAGTGTCACTAATAGCGCAGCGCTGTACAGAGAACCCATTCACATCAGTCCCTACCCTATTGGAGCTTACAGTCTAAATTCCCTAATATAGACACACACTCACACACAGACAGAGAGGGAGAGACTAGGGTCAATTTTGATAGCAGCCAATTAACCTAACAGTATGTTTTTTGGAGTGTGGGAGGAAACCGGGAGCACCCGGAGGAAACCCACGCAAACACAGGGAGAACATACAAACTTCACACAGATAAGGCCATTGTTGATATAAGTACTGGCTCTGCTTACCATTGTCCAGTCTAGTACATAACTGTATTAATGCTGTGAAATATTATTACTTTGAATGCCTTAAATATGCAAGAGCGCATTTGGGTAAGTTTATGCTAATAAAAGATATATGCACTTTTCTTGCCTACCCATACTATTTAATAACCACCAAAAATTAAGCAATATGTAAGCACTGCTTCCAGTTGAAATCAGTCTGTCTGTCTGTCTATCTATCTATCTATCTTTCTATCTATCTATCTATCTATCCGTCTGTCTATCTTTAAAACTGAAAGACATCCATTAAACATACACAATGACAGCATATTTAGTGTGTAATTGATGCTAAAACACAATTCTCACTCTCCTAATATAGCTGATTTTTGACAATGAACTGCATTTTTCATGTGAAGCATTTGATGTCATAAAGATGTAAACCTCACAAAGCAATTCTGTCACTGGTCAGTTTGCTTGACAGACATCTGACTTTAAGGTACTAGCCAATGGAAACATGGTGACATGTAAATATGAAAGCACATTAGGACAAAATATGCAATAAGATAGAGGCAAAGGGAGATGGCTGCTGGGAATGTATTTCATTTATCCCAGAAAATCTTTAAATCTAAGTATTAATACTACGTTGATGTACTTTTGAAATTGGAGAGCTACTTTTTACTAAAAGTACATCTCCCTTATATAATTAAGTATAATGCAGACCTGCTCAAAAACTTAGTATAATTAAAGAAGTCTTATGCCATAAATGATGATGATGAGAGCTGCTTATGTGAATGTCTATAGTGGTTTTCTCTACCAGTGTCACTGTATTAGACAACTGTTATCAAACTTAGCAATAATGATGCATTAATCTGCCAATCAAGTGTGAAAGCTGGCTATGTGTATAGGCATAGTAAACACATATCATCATCATCCTCATTATCATTTATTTATATAGTGTCACTAATAGCGCAGCGCTGTACAGAGAACCCATTCACATCAGTCCCTACCCTATTGGAGCTTACAGTCTAAATTCCCTAATATAGACACACACTCACACACAGACAGAGAGGGAGAGACTAGGGTCAATTTTGATAGCAGCCAATTAACCTAACAGTATGTTTTTTGGAGTGTGGGAGGAAACCGGGAGCACCCGGAGGAAACCCACGCAAACACAGGGAGAACATACAAACTTCACACAGATAAGGCCATTGTTGATATAAGTACTGGCTCTGCTTACCATTGTCCAGTCTAGTACATAACTGTATTAATGCTGTGAAATATTATTACTTTGAATGCCTTAAATATGCAAGAGCGCATTTGGGTAAGTTTATGCTAATAAAAGATATATGCACTTTTCTTGCCTACCCATACTATTTAATAACCACCAAAAATTAAGCAATATGTAAGCACTGCTTCCAGTTGAAATCAGTCTGTCTGTCTGTCTATCTATCTATCTTTCTATCTATCTATCTTTCTATCTTTCTATCTATCTATCCGTCTGTCTATCTTTAAAACTGAAAGACATCCATTAAACATACACAATGACAGCATATTTAGTGTGTAATTGATGCTAAAGCACAATTCTCACTCTCCTAATATAGCTGATTTTTGACAATGAACTGCATTTTTCATGTGAAGCATTTGATGTCATAAAGATGTAAACCTCACAAAGCAATTCTGTCACTGGTCAGTTTGCTTGACAGACATCTGACTTTAAGGTACTAGCCAATGGAAACATGGTGACATGTAAATATGAAAGCACATTAGGACAAAATATGCAATAAGATAGAGGCAAAGGGAGATGGCTGCTGGGAATGTATTTCATTTATCCCAGAAAATCTTTAAATCTAAGTATTAATACTACGTTGATGTACTTTTGAAATTGGAGAGCTACTTTTTACTAAAAGTACATCTCCCTTATATAATTAAGTATAATGCAGACCTGCTCAAAAACTTAGTATAATTAAAGAAGTCTTATGCAATAAATGATGATGATGAGAGCTGCTTATGTGAATGTCTATAGTGGTTTTCTCTACCAGTGTCATTGTATTAGACAACTGTTATCAAACTTAGCAATAATGATGCATTAATCTGCCAATCAAGTGTGAAAGCTGGCTATGTGTATAGGCATAGTAAACACATATCATCATCATCCTCATTATCATTTATTTATATAGTGTCACTAATAGCGCAGCGCTGTACAGAGAACCCATTCACATCAGTCCCTACCCTATTGGAGCTTACAGTCTAAATTCCCTAATATAGACACACACTCACACACAGACAGAGAGGGAGAGACTAGGGTCAATTTTGATAGCAGCCAATTAACCTAACAGTATGTTTTTTGGAGTGTGGGAGGAAACCACAGCACCCGGAGGAAACCCACGCAAACACAGGGAGAACATACAAACTTCACACAGATAAGGCCATTGTTGATATAAGTACTGGCTCTGCTTACCATTGTCCAGTCTAGTACATAACTGTATTAATGCTGTGAAATATTATTACTTTGAATGCCTTAAATATGCAAGAGCGCATTTGGGTAAGTTTATGCTAATAAAAGATATATGCACTTTTCTTGCCTACCCATACTATTTAATAACCACCAAAAATTAAGCAATATGTAAGCACTGCTTCCAGTTGAAATCAGTCTGTCTGTCTGTCTATCTATCTATCTATCTATCTATCTATCTTTCTATCTATCTATCTATCTATCCGTCTGTCTATCTTTAAAACTGAAAGACATCCATTAAACATACACAATGACAGCATATTTAGTGTGTAATTGATGCTAAAACACAATTCTCACTCTCCTAATATAGCTGATTTTTGACAATGAACTGCATTTTTCATGTGAAGCATTTGATGTCATAAAGATGTAAACCTCACAAAGCAATTCTGTCACTGGTCAGTTTGCTTGACAGACATCTGACTTTAAGGTACTAGCCAATGGAAACATGGTGACATGTAAATATGAAAGCACATTAGGACAAAATATGCAATAAGATAGAGGCAAAGGGAGATGGCTGCTGGGAATGTATTTCATTTATCCCAGAAAATCTTTAAATCTAAGTATTAATACTACGTTGATGTACTTTTGAAATTGGAGAGCTACTTTTTACTAAAAGTACATCTCCCTTATATAATTAAGTATAATGCAGACCTGCTCAAAAACTTAGTATAATTAAAGAAGTCTTATGCCATAAATGATGATGATGAGAGCTGCTTATGTGAATGTCTATAGTGGTTTTCTCTACCAGTGTCACTGTATTAGACAACTGTTATCAAACTTAGCAATAATGATGCATTAATCTGCCAATCAAGTGTGAAAGCTGGCTATGTGTATAGGCATAGTAAACACATATCATCATCATCCTCATTATCATTTATTTATATAGTGTCACTAATAGCGCAGCGCTGTACAGAGAACCCATTCACATCAGTCCCTACCCTATTGGAGCTTACAGTCTAAATTCCCTAATATAGACACACACTCACACACAGACAGAGAGGGAGAGACTAGGGTCAATTTTGATAGCAGCCAATTAACCTAACAGTATGTTTTTTGGAGTGTGGGAGGAAACCGGGAGCACCCGGAGGAAACCCACGCAAACACAGGGAGAACATACAAACTTCACACAGATAAGGCCATTGTTGATATAAGTACTGGCTCTGCTTACCATTGTCCAGTCTAGTACATAACTGTATTAATGCTGTGAAATATTATTACTTTGAATGCCTTAAATATGCAAGAGCGCATTTGGGTAAGTTTATGCTAATAAAAGATATATGCACTTTTCTTGCCTACCCATACTATTTAATAACCACCAAAAATTAAGCAATATGTAAGCACTGCTTCCAGTTGAAATCAGTCTGTCTGTCTGTCTATCTATCTATCTATCTTTCTATCTATCTATCTTTCTATCTTTCTATCTATCTATCCGTCTGTCTATCTTTAAAACTGAAAGACATCCATTAAACATACACAATGACAGCATATTTAGTGTGTAATTGATGCTAAAGCACAATTCTCACTCTCCTAATATAGCTGATTTTTGACAATGAACTGCATTTTTCATGTGAAGCATTTGATGTCATAAAGATGTAAACCTCACAAAGCAATTCTGTCACTGGTCAGTTTGCTTGACAGACATCTGACTTTAAGGTACTAGCCAATGGAAACATGGTGACATGTAAATATGAAAGCACATTAGGACAAAATATGCAATAAGATAGAGGCAAAGGGAGATGGCTGCTGGGAATGTATTTCATTTATCCCAGAAAATCTTTAAATCTAAGTATTAATACTACGTTGATGTACTTTTGAAATTGGAGAGCTACTTTTTACTAAAAGTACATCTCCCTTATATAATTAAGTATAATGCAGACCTGCTCAAAAACTTAGTATAATTAAAGAAGTCTTATGCCATAAATGATGATGATGAGAGCTGCTTATGTGAATGTCTATAGTGGTTTTCTCTACCAGTGTCACTGTATTAGACAACTGTTATCAAACTTAGCAATAATGATGCATTAATCTGCCAATCAAGTGTGAAAGCTGGCTATGTGTATAGGCATAGTAAACACATATCATCATCATCCTCATTATCATTTATTTATATAGTGTCACTAATAGCGCAGCGCTGTACAGAGAACCCATTCACATCAGTCCCTACCCTATTGGAGCTTACAGTCTAAATTCCCTAATATAGACACACACTCACACACAGACAGAGAGGGAGAGACTAGGGTCAATTTTGATAGCAGCCAATTAACCTAACAGTATGTTTTTTGGAGTGTGGGAGGAAACCGGGAGCACCCGGAGGAAACCCACGCAAACACAGGGAGAACATACAAACTTCACACAGATAAGGCCATTGTTGATATAAGTACTGGCTCTGCTTACCATTGTCCAGTCTAGTACATAACTGTATTAATGCTGTGAAATATTATTACTTTGAATGCCTTAAATATGCAAGAGCGCATTTGGGTAAGTTTATGCTAATAAAAGATATATGCACTTTTCTTGCCTACCCATACTATTTAATAACCACCAAAAATTAAGCAATATGTAAGCACTGCTTCCAGTTGAAATCAGTCTGTCTGTCTGTCTATCTATCTATCTTTCTATCTATCTATCTTTCTATCTTTCTATCTATCTATCCGTCTGTCTATCTTTAAAACTGAAAGACATCCATTAAACATACACAATGACAGCATATTTAGTGTGTAATTGATGCTAAAGCACAATTCTCACTCTCCTAATATAGCTGATTTTTGACAATGAACTGCATTTTTCATGTGAAGCATTTGATGTCATAAAGATGTAAACCTCACAAAGCAATTCTGTCACTGGTCAGTTTGCTTGACAGACATCTGACTTTAAGGTACTAGCCAATGGAAACATGGTGACATGTAAATATGAAAGCACATTAGGACAAAATATGCAATAAGATAGAGGCAAAGGGAGATGGCTGCTGGGAATGTATTTCATTTATCCCAGAAAATCTTTAAATCTAAGTATTAATACTACGTTGATGTACTTTTGAAATTGGAGAGCTACTTTTTACTAAAAGTACATCTCCCTTATATAATTAAGTATAATGCAGACCTGCTCAAAAACTTAGTATAATTAAAGAAGTCTTATGCCATAAATGATGATGATGAGAGCTGCTTATGTGAATGTCTATAGTGGTTTTCTCTACCAGTGTCACTGTATTAGACAACTGTTATCAAACTTAGCAATAATGATGCATTAATCTGCCAATCAAGTGTGAAAGCTGGCTATGTGTATAGGCATAGTAAACACATATCATCATCATCCTCATTATCATTTATTTATATAGTGTCACTAATAGCGCAGC
>NW_027446229.1:0-71289 GCF_038048845.1 Mixophyes fleayi | reverse complement strand
TTGAATTGAATCATGAATTGAATCAAAAATCATAAATCATGAATTACATAATGAATCATGAATCATAAATTGAATCATGAATCATGAATCGAATCATGAATCATAAATTGAATCATGAATCATGAATTGAATCATAAATTGAATCATAAATCATAAATCATGAATTAAATCATGAATCATGAATCGAATCATGAATCATGAATTGAATCATAAATCATGAATCATGAATTGAATCATGAATCATGAATTGAATCATGAATCATGAATTGAATCATGAATCATGAATCATGAATCGAATCATAAATTATGAATCATGAATCATGAATCGAATCATGAATCGTGAATCATGAATCGAATCATGAATCTCAAATCATGAATTGAATCATGAATCATGAATTGAATCATGATTGAATTATAAATCATGAATCATGAATTAAATCATGAATCATAATTCGAATGATGAATCATGAATTAAATCATGAATCATAAATCATGAATCGAATCATGAATCATGAATTATGAATCGAATCATGAATCATGAAATGAATCATGAATTGATTCATGAATTGAATCATAAATCATGAATCATGAATTGAATCATGAATCATGAATCATGAATCGAATCATGAATCATAAATCATGAATTGAATCATAAATTGAATCATAAATCATAAATCATGAATTGAATCATGAATCATGAATTATGAATCATGAATCGAATCATGAATCATGAATTGAATCATGAATCATGAATCATGAATCGAATCATGAATCATGAATCATGAATCATGAATCGAATCATGAATCATGAATCGATTCATGAATCATAAATCGATTCATGAATCATGAATCATGAATCGAATCATGAATCATAAAATAAATCATGAATTGAATCATAAATCATGAATCATGAATCGAATCATGAATCATGAATTGAATCATGAATCATAAATTGAATCATAAATCATAAATCATGAATTGAATCATGAATCATGAATCATGAATTATGATTTATGAATCGAATCATGAATCATGAATTGAATCATGAATCATGAATCATGAATCGAATCATGAATCATGAATTGAATCATGAATCATGAATCATGATTCATGAATCATGAATCGAATCATGAATCATGAATCGATTCATGAATCATAAATCGATTCATGAATCATGAATCATGAATCGAATCATGAATCATAAAAATGAATCATGAATTGAATCATGAATTGAATCATAAATCATGAATCATGAATTGAATCATGAATCATGAATCGAATCATAAATTGAATCATAAATCATAAATCATGAATTGAATCATGAATCATGAATCGAATCATGAATCATGAATTGAATCATGAATCATGAATTGAATCATAAATTGAATCATAAATCATAAATCATGAATTGAATCATGAATAATGAATCGAATCATGAATCATGAATTGAATCATAAATCATGAATCATGAATCGAATCATGAATCATGAATTGATTCATGAATCATGAATTGAATCATGAATCATGAATCATGAATCATGAATCATGAATCAAATCATAAATTATGAATCATGAATCATGAATCGCATCATGAATCATGAATCGAATCATGAATCATGAATCATGAATCGAATCATGAATCTCGAATCATGAATTGAATCATGAATCATGAATTAAATCATGAATTGAATTATAAATCATGAATCATGAATTGAATCATGAATCATAAATCGAATGATGAATCATGAATTGAATCATGAATCATAAATCATAAATCGAATCATGAATCATGAATTATGAATCGAATCATGAATCATGAAATGAATCATGAATTGAATCATGAATTGAATCATAAATCATGAATCATGAATTGAATCATGAATCATGAATCGAATCATAATTCATGAATTGAATCATGAATCATGAATCGTGAATCATGAATCATGAATCGAATCATGAATCATGAATTGAATCATGAATCATGAATTGAATCATAAATTGAATCATAAATCATAAATCATGAATTGAATCATGAATTATGAATCGAATCATGAATCATGAAATGAATCATGAATTGAATCATGAATTGAATCATGAATCATGAATCATGAATCATGAATCGAATCATGAATCATGAATTGAATCATGAATCATGAATCATGAATCGAATCATGAATCATGAATCATGATTTAAATTATGAATTGAATCATAAATTGAATCATAAATCATAAATCATGAATTGAATCATGAATCATGAATCATGAATTATGAATCATGAATCGAATCATGAATCATGAATTAAATCATGAATCATGAATCATGAATTGAAATCATGAATCATGAATCATGAATTGAATCATTAATCATGAATCGAATCCTGAATCATGAATCATGAATTGAATCATGAATCATGAATTGAATCATAAATTGAATCATAAATAATAAATCATGAATTGAATCATGAATCGAATCATGAATCATGAATCATGAATTGAATCATGAATTGAATCAAAAATCATAAATCATGAATTACATAATGAATCATGAATCATAAATTGAATCATGAATCATGAATCGAATCATGAATCATAAATTGAATCATGAATCATGAATTGAATCATAAATTGAATCATAAATCATAAATCATGAATTAAATCATGAATCATGAATCGAATCATGAATCATGAATTGAATCATAAATCATGAATCATGAATTGAATCATGAATCATGAATTGAATCATGAATCATGAATTGAATCATGAATCATGAATCATGAATCGAATCATAAATTATGAATCATGAATCATGAATCGAATCATGAATCGTGAATCATGAATCGAATCATGAATCTCAAATCATGAATTGAATCATGAATCATGAATTGAATCATGAATTGAATTATAAATCATGAATCATGAATTAAATCATGAATCATAATTCGAATGATGAATCATGAATTAAATCATGAATCATAAATCATGAATCGAATCATGAATCATGAATTATGAATCGAATCATGAATCATGAAATGAATCATGAATTGATTCATGAATTGAATCATAAATCATGAATCATGAATTGAATCATGAATCATGAATCATGAATCGAATCATGAATCATAAATCATGAATTGAATCATAAATTGAATCATAAATCATAAATCATGAATTGAATCATGAATCATGAATTATGAATCATGAATCGAATCATGAATCATGAATTGAATCATGAATCATGAATCATGAATCGAATCATGAATCATGAATCATGAATCATGAATCGAATCATGAATCATGAATCGATTCATGAATCATAAATCGATTCATGAATCATGAATCATGAATCGAATCATGAATCATAAATAAATCATGAATTGAATCATAAATCATGAATCATGAATCGAATCATGAATCATGAATTGAATCATGAATCATAAATTGAATCATAAATCATAAATCATGAATTGAATCATGAATCATGAATCATGAATTATGATTTATGAATCGAATCATGAATCATGAATTGAATCATGAATCATGAATCATGAATCGAATCATGAATCATGAATTGAATCATGAATCATGAATCATGATTCATGAATCATGAATCGAATCATGAATCATGAATCGATTCATGAATCATAAATCGATTCATGAATCATGAATCATGAATCGAATCATGAATCATAAAATGAATCATGAATTGAATCATGAATTGAATCATAAATCATGAATCATGAATTGAATCATGAATCATGAATCGAATCATAAATTGAATCATAAATCATAAATCATGAATTGAATCATGAATCATGAATCGAATCATGAATCATGAATTGAATCATGAATCATGAATTGAATCATAAATTGAATCATAAATCATAAATCATGAATTGAATCATGAATAATGAATCGAATCATGAATCATGAATTGAATCATAAATCATGAATCATGAATCGAATCATGAATCATGAATTGATTCATGAATCATGAATTGAATCATGAATCATGAATCATGAATCATGAATCATGAATCAAATCATAAATTATGAATCATGAATCATGAATCGCATCATGAATCATGAATCGAATCATGAATCATGAATCATGAATCGAATCATGAATCTCGAATCATGAATTGAATCATGAATCATGAATTAAATCATGAATTGAATTATAAATCATGAATCATGAATTGAATCATGAATCATAAATCGAATGATGAATCATGAATTGAATCATGAATCATAAATCATAAATCGAATCATGAATCATGAATTATGAATCGAATCATGAATCATGAAATGAATCATGAATTGAATCATGAATTGAATCATAAATCATGAATCATGAATTGAATCATGAATCATGAATCGAATCATAATTCATGAATTGAATCATGAATCATGAATCGTGAATCATGAATCATGAATCGAATCATGAATCATGAATTGAATCATGAATCATGAATTGAATCATAAATTGAATCATAAATCATAAATCATGAATTGAATCATGAATTATGAATCGAATCATGAATCATGAAATGAATCATGAATTGAATCATGAATTGAATCATAAATCATGAATCATGAATTGAATCATGAATCATGAATCGAATCATAATTCATGAATTGAATCATGAATCATGAATCATGAATCATGAATCATGAATCATGAATTGAATCATGAATCATGAATCGAATCCTGAATCATGAATCATGAATTGAATCATGAATCATGAATTGAATCATAAATTGAATCATAAATAATAAATCATGAATTGAATCATGAATCATGAATCGAATCATGAATTATGAATCATGAATTGAATTATAAATTGAATCATAAATCATAAATCATGAATTAAATAATGAATCATGAATCATGAATTGAATCATGAATCATGAATCATGAATTGAATCATGAATCATGAATCATGAATTGAATCATGAATCATGAATCGAATCATGAATCATGAATTAAATAATGAATCATGAATCATGAATTGAATCATGAATCATGAATCGAATCATGAATCATGAATTGAATCATGAATCATGAATTGAATCATAAATTGAATCATAAATCATAAATCATGAATTGAATCATAAATCATGAATCATGAATTATGAATCATGAATCGAATCATGAATCATGAATCATGAATTGAATCATGAATCATGAATAATGAATCATGAATCATGAATCATGAAACGAATCATGAATCATGAAATGAATCATGAATTGAATAATGAATTTAATCATAAATCATGAATCATGAATTGAATCATGAATCATGAATCGAATAATGAATCATGAATTGAATCATAAATCATGAATCATGAATCATGAATCATGAATCGAATCATGAATCATGAATTGAATCATGATTCATGAATTGAATCATGAATCATGAATCATGAATTGAATCATGAATTATGAATCATGAATTGAATCCTGAATCGAATCCTGAATCATGAATCATGAATTGAATCATGAATCATGAATTGAATCATAAATTGAATCATAAATAATAAATCATGAATTGAATCATGAATCATGAATCGAATCATGAATCATGAATTGAATCATGAATCATGAATTGAATCATAAATTGAATCATAAATCATAAATCATGAATCGAATCATAAATTATGAATCATGAATCATGAATCGAATCATGAATCATGAATCGAATCATGAATCATGAATCATGAATCGAATCATGAATCTCGAATCATGAATTGAATCATGAATCATGAATTGAATCATGAATTGAATTATAAATCATAAATCATGAATTGAATCATGAATTATAAATCGAATGATGAATCATGAATTATAAATCGAATGATGAATCATGAATTGAATCATGAATCATAAATCATAAATCGAATCATGAATCATGAATTATGAATCGAATCATGAATCATGAAATGAATCATGAATTGAATCATGAATTGAATCATAAATCGTGAATCATGAATTGAATCATGAATCATGAATCGAATCATAATTCATGAATTGAATCATGAATCATGAATCATGAATCATGAATCATGAATCGAATCATGAATCATGAATTGAATCATGAATCATGAATTGAATCATGAATCATGAATCATGAATCATGAATCATGAATCATGAATTGAATCATGAATCATGAATCGAATCCTGAATCATGAATCATGAATTGAATCATGAATTGAATCATAAATTGAATCATAAATAATAAATCATGAATTGAATCATAAATCAGGAATCGAATCATGAATCATGAATCATGAATTGAATCATAAATTGAATCATAAATCATAAATCATGAATTAAATAATGAATCATGAATCATGAATTGAATCATGAATCATGAATCATTAATCATGATTGAATCATGAATCATGAATTGAATCATGAATCATGAATCGAATCATGAATCATGAATTAAATAATGAATCATGAATCATGAATTGAATCATGAATCATGAATCGAATCATGAATCATGAATCATGAACTGAATCATGAATCATGAATTGAATCATAAATTGAATCATAAATCATAAATCATGAATTGAATCATAAATCATGAATCATGAATTATGAATCATGAATCGAATCATGAATCATGAATCATGAATTGAATCATGAATCATGAATAATGAATTGAATCATGAATCATGAATTGAATCATGAATCATGAATAATGAATTGAATTATGAATCATGAATCGAATCATGAATCATGAATTAAATAATGAATCATGAATCATGAATTGAATCATGAATCATGAATCGAATCATGAATCATGAATTGAATCATAAATTGAATCATAAATCATAAATCATGAATTGAATCATAAATCATGAATCATGAATCATGAAACGAATCATGAATCATGAATCGATTCATGAATCATGAATCAAATCATGAATCATGAAATGAATCATGAATTGAATCATGAATTTAATCATAAATCATGAATCATGAATTGAATCATGAATCATGAATCGAATCATGAATCATGAATTGAATCATATATCATAAATCATGAATCATGAATCATGAATCATGAATCGAATCATGAATCATGAATTGAATCATGAATCATGAATTGAATCATGAATCATGAATTGAATCATGAATCATGAATCGAATCCTGAATCATGAATCATGAATTGAATCATGAATCATGAATTGAACTATAAATTGAATCATAAATAATAAATCATGAATTGAATCATGAATCATGAATCGAATCATGAATCATGAATTGAATCATGAATCATGAATTGAATCATAAATTGAATCATAAATCATAAATCATGAATTGAATCATGAATCATGAATCGAATCATGAATCATGAATTGAATCATGAATCATGAATCATGAATCGAATCATGAATCATGAATTGAATCATGAATCATGAATTGAATCATGAATCATGAATTGAATCATGAATCATGAATCATAAATCGAATCATAAATTATGAATCATGAATCATGAATCGAATCATGAATCATGAATCGTATCATGAATCATGAATCATGAATCGAATCATGAATCTCAAATCATGAATCGAATCATGAATCATGAATCATGAATTGAATCATGAATCATGAATAATGAATCATGAATCATGAATCATGAAACGATTAATGAATCATGAATCGATTCATGAATCATGAATCAAATCATGAATCATGAAATGAATCATTAATTGAATCATGAATTTAATCATAAATCATGAATCATGAATTGAATCATGAATCATGAATCGAATCATGAATCATGAATTGAATCATAAATCATGAATCATGAATCATGAATCATGAATCATGAATCGAATCATGAATCATGAATTGAATCATGAATCATGAATTGAATCATGAATCATGAATCATGAATCATGAATTGAATCATGAATCATGAATCGAATCCTGAATCATGAATCATGAATTGAATCATGAATCATGAATTGAATCATAAATTGAATCATAAATAATAAATCATGAATTGAATCATGATTCATGAATCGAATCATGAATCATGAATTGAATCATGAATCATGAATTGAATCATAAATTGAATCATAAATCATAAATCATGAATTGAATCATGAATCATGAATCGAATCATGAATCATGAATTGAATTATGAATCATGAATCATGAATCGAATCATGAATCATGAATCATGAATCGAATCATGAATCATGAATTGAATCATGAATCATGAATTGAATCATGAATCATGAATTGAATCATGAATCATGAATCATGAATCATGAATCGAATCATAAATTATGAATCATGAATCATGAATCGAATCATGAATCATGAATCGAATCATGAATCATGAATCATGAATCGAATCATGAATCTCGAATCATGAATTGAATCATGAATAATGAATTGAATCATGAATTGAATCATAAATCATGAATCATGAATTGAATCATGAATCATAAATCATGAATCGAATCATGAATCATGAATTATGAATCGAATCATGAATCATGAATTGAATCATAAATCATAAATCATGAATCGAATCATGAATTATGAATCGAATCATGAATCATGAATTGAATCATGAATCATGAATCATGAATTGAATCATGAATCATGAATCATGAATCATGAATCGAATCATGAATCATGAATTGAATCATGAATCATGAATCATGAATCGAATCATGAATCATGAATCATGATTTAAATTATGAATTGAATCATAAATGAATCATAAATCATAAATCATGAATTGAATCATGAATCATGAATCATGAATTATGAATCATGAATTGAATCATGAATCATGAATTGAATCATAAATTGAATCATAAATAATAAATCATGAATTGAATCATGAATCATGAATCGAATCATGAATCATGAATTGAATCATGAATCATGAATTGAATCATAAATTGAATCATAAATCATAAATCATGAATTGAATCATGAATCATGAATCGAATCATGAATCATGAATTGAATCATGAATCATAATCATGAATCGAATCATGAATCATGAATCATGAATCGAATCATGAATCATGAATTGAATCATGAATCATGAATTAAATCATGAATCATGAATTGAATCATGAATCATGAATCATGAATCATGAATCGAATCATAAATTATGAATCATAAATCATGAATCGAATCATGAATCATGAATTATGAATCGAATCATGAATCATGAATTGAATCATGAATCATGAATCATGAATCATGAATCGAATCATGAATCATGAATTGAATCATGAATCATGAATCATGAATTGAATCATGAATCATGAATCATGAATCATGAATCGAATCATGAATCATGAATTGAATCATGAATCATGAATCATGAATCGAATCATGAATCATGAATCATGATTTAAATTATGAATTGAATCATAAATTGAATCATAAATCATAAATCATGAATTGAATCATGAATCATGAATCATGAATTATGAATCATGAATCGAATCATGAATCATGAATTAAATCATGAATCATGAATCATGAATCGAATCATGAATCATGAATCATGAATTGAATCATGAATTATGAATCATGAATTGAATCATTAATTATGAATCGAATCCTGAATCATGAATCATGAATTGAATCATGAATCATGAATTGAATCATAATTGAATCATAAATAATAAATCATGAATTGAATCATGAATTGAATCATGAATCATGAATCATGAATTGAATCATAAATTGAATCATAAATCATAAATCATGAATTACATAATGAATCATGAATCATGAATTGAATCATGAATCATGAATCGAATCATGAATCATGAATTGAATAATGAATCATGAATTGAATCATAAATTGAATCATAAATCATAAATCATGAATTAAATCATGAATCATAATTGGAATCATGAATCATGAATTGAATCATGAATCATGAATCATGAATCATGAATCGAATCATAAATTATGAATCATGAATCATGAATCGAATCATGAATCATGAATCGAATCATGAATCATGAATCATGAATCGAATCATGAATCTCGAATCATGAATTGAATCATGAATCATGAATTGAATCATGAATTGAATTATAAATCATGAATCATGAATTAAATCATGAATCATAATTCGAATGATGAATCATGAATTAAATCATGAATCATAAATCATGAATCGAATCATGAATCATGAATTATGAATCGAATCATGAATCATGAAATGAATCATGAATTGATTCATGAATTGAATCATAAATCATGAATCATGAATTGAATCATGAATCATGAATCATGAATCGAATCATGAATCATAAATCATGAATTGAATCATAAATTGAATCATAAATCATAAATCATGAATTGAATCATGAATCATGAATCATGAATTATGAATCATGAATCGAATCATGAATCATGAATCGAATCATGAATCGAATCATGAATCTCGAATCATGAATTGAATCATTAATAATGAATTGAATCATGAATTGAATCATAAATCATGAATCATGAATTGAATCATGAATCATAAATCATGAATCGAATCATGAATCATGAATTATGAATCGAATCATGAATCATGAATTGAATCATGAATCATGAATTGAATCATAAATTGAATCATAAATAATAAATCATGAATTGAATCATGATTCATGAATCGAATCATGAATCATGAATTGAATCATGAATCATGAATTGAATCATAAATTGAATCATAAATCATAAATCATGAATTGAATCATGAATCATGAATCGAATCATGAATCATGAATTGAATTATGAATCATGAATCATGAATCGAATCATGAATCATGAATCATGAATCGAATCATGAATCATGAATTGAATCATGAATCATGAATTGAATCATGAATCATGAATTGAATCATGAATCATGAATCATGAATCATGAATCGAATCATAAATTATGAATCATGAATCATGAATCGAATCATGAATCATGAATCGAATCATGAATCATGAATCATGAATCGAATCATGAATCTCGAATCATGAATTGAATCATGAATAATGAATTGAATCATGAATTGAATCATAAATCATGAATCATGAATTGAATCATGAATCATAAATCATGAATCGAATCATGAATCATGAATTATGAATCGAATCATGAATCATGAATTGAATCATAAATCATAAATCATGAATCGAATCATGAATTATGAATCGAATCATGAATCATGAATTGAATCATGAATCATGAATCATGAATTGAATCATGAATCATGAATCATGAATCATGAATCGAATCATGAATCATGAATTGAATCATGAATCATGAATCATGAATCGAATCATGAATCATGAATCATGATTTAAATTATGAATTGAATCATAAATTGAATCATAAATCATAAATCATGAATTGAATCATGAATCATGAATCATGAATTATGAATCATGAATTGAATCATGAATCATGAATTGAATCATAAATTGAATCATAAATAATAAATCATGAATTGAATCATGAATCATGAATCGAATCATGAATCATGAATTGAATCATGAATCATGAATTGAATCATAAATTGAATCATAAATCATAAATCATGAATTGAATCATGAATCATGATCGAATCATGAATCATGAATTGAATCATGAATCATAAATCATGAATCGAATCATGAATCATGAATCATGAATCATGAATCGAATCATGAATCATGAATTGAATCATGAATCATGAATTAAATCATGAATCATGAATTGAATCATGAATCATGAATCATGAATCATGAATCGAATCATAAATTATGAATCATAAATCATGAATCGAATCATGAATCATGAATTATGAATCGAATCATGAATCATGAATTGAATCATGAATCATGAATCATGAATCATGAATCGAATCATGAATCATGAATTGAATCATGAATCATGAATCATGAATTGAATCATGAATCATGAATCATGAATCATGAATCGAATCATGAATCATGAATTGAATCATGAATCATGAATCATGAATCGAATCATGAATCATGAATCATGATTTAAATTATGAATTGAATCATAAATTGAATCATAAATCATAAATCATGAATTGAATCATGAATCATGAATCATGAATTATGAATCATGAATCGAATCATGAATCATGATTAAATCATGAATCATGAATCATGAATCGAATCATGAATCATGAATCATGAATTGAATCATGAATTATGAATCATGAATTGAATCATTAATTATGAATCGAATCCTGAATCATGAATCATGAATTGAATCATGAATCATGAATTGAATCATAATTGAATCATAAATGATAAATCATGAATTGAATCATGAATTGAATCATGAATCATGAATCATGAATTGAATCATAAATTGAATCATAAATCATAAATCATGAATTACATAATGAATCATGAATCATGAATTGAATCATGAATCATGAATCGAATCATGAATCATGAATTGAATAATGAATCATGAATTGAATCATAAATTGAATCATAAATCATAAATCATGAATTAAATCATGAATCATGAATGGAATCATGAATCATGAATTGAATCATGAATCATGAATCATGAATCATGAATCGAATCATAAATTATGAATCATGAATCATGAATCGAATCATGAATCATGAATCGAATCATGAATCATGAATCATGAATCGAATCATGAATCTCGAATCATGAATTGAATCATGAATCATGAATTGAATCATGAATTGAATTATAAATCATGAATCATGAATTAAATCATGAATCATAATTCGAATGATGAATCATGAATTAAATCATGAATCATAAATCATGAATCGAATCATGAATCATGAATTATGAATCGAATCATGAATCATGAAATGAATCATGAATTGATTCATGAATTGAATCATAAATCATGAATCATGAATTGAATCATGAATCATGAATCATGAATCGAATCATGAATCATAAATCATGAATTGAATCATAAATTGAATCATAAATCATAAATCATGAATTGAATCATGAATCATGAATCATGAATTATGAATCATGAATCGAATCATGAATCATGAATCGAATCATGAATCGAATCATGAATCTCGAATCATGAATTGAATCATTAATAATGAATTGAATCATGAATTGAATCATAAATCATGAATCATGAATTGAATCATGAATCATAAATCATGAATCGAATCATGAATCATGAATTATGAATCGAATCATGAATCATGAATTGAATCATGAATCATGAATCATGAATCATGAATCGAATCATGAATCATGAATTGAATCATGAATCATGAATCATGAATTGAATCATGAATCATGAATCATGAATCATTAATCGAATCATGAATCATGAATTGAATCATGAATCATGAATCATGAATCGAATCATGAATCATGAATCATGATTTAAATTATGAATTGAATCATAAATTGAATCATAAATCATAAATCATGAATTGAATCATGAATCATGAATCATGAATTATGAATCATGAATCGAATCATGAATCATGAATTAAATCATGAATCATGAATCATGAATCATGAATTGAATCATGAATCATGAATCATGAATTGAATCATTAATCATGAATCGAATCCTGAATCATGAATCATGAATTGAATCATGAATCATGAATTGAATCATAAATTGAATCATAAATAATAAATCATGAATTGAATCATGAATCGAATCATGAATCATGAATCATGAATTGAATCATGAATTGAATCAAAAATCATAAATCATGAATTACATAATGAATCATGAATCATAAATTGAATCATGAATCATGAATCGAATCATGAATCATAAATTGAATCATGAATCATGAATTGAATCATAAATTGAATCATAAATCATAAATCATGAATTAAATCATGAATCATGAATCGAATCATGAATCATGAATTGAATCATAATCATGAATCATGAATTGAATCATGAATCATGAATTGAATCATGAATCATGAATTGAATCATGAATCATGAATCATGAATCGAATCATAAATTATGAATCATGAATCATGAATCGAATCATGAATCATGAATCATGAATCGAATCATGAATCTCAATCATGAATTGAATCATGAATCATGAATTGAATCATGAATTGAATTATAAATCATGAATCATGAATTAAATCATGAATCATAATTCGAATGATGAATCATGAATTAAATCATGAATCATAAATCATGAATCGAATCATGAATCATGAATTATGAATCGAATCATGAATCATGAAATGAATCATGAATTGATTCATGAATTGAATCATAAATCATGAATCATGAATTGAATCATGAATCATGAATCATGAATCGAATCATGAATCATAAATCATGAATTGAATCATAAATTGAATCATAAATCATAAATCATGATTTGAATCATGAATCATGAATCATGAATTATGAATCATGAATCGAATCATGAATCATGAATTGAATCATGAATCATGAATCATGAATCGAATCATGAATCATGAATCATGAATCGAATCATGAATCATGAATCGATTCATGAATCATAAATCGATTCATGAATCATGAATCATGAATCGAATCATGAATCATAAAATAAATCATGAATTGAATCATAAATCATGAATCATGAATCGAATCATGAATCATGAATTGAATCATGAATCATAAATTGAATCATAAATCATAAATCATGAATTGAATCATGAATCATGAATCATGAATTATGATTTATGAATCGAATCATGAATCATGAATTGAATCATGAATCATGAATCGAATCATGAATCATGAATTGAATCATGAATCATGAATCATGAATCATGAATCATGAATTGAATCATGAATCATGAATCGATTCATGAATCATAAATCGATTCATGAATCATGAATCATGAATCGAATCATGAATCATAAAATGAATCATGAATTGAATCATGAATTGAATCATAAATCATGAATCATGAATTGAATCATGAATCATGAATCGAATCATAAATTGAATCATAAATCATAAATCATGAATTGAATCATGAATCATGAATCGAATCATGAATCATGAATTGAATCATGAATCATGAATTGAATCATAAATTGAATCATAAATCATAAATCATGAATTGAATCATGAATAATGAATCGAATCATGAATCATGAATTGAATCATAAATCATGAATCATGAATCGAATCATGAATCATGAATTGATTCATGAATCATGAATTGAATCATGAATCATGAATCATGAATCATGAATCATGAATCAAATCATAAATTATGAATCATGAATCATGAATCGCATCATGAATCATGAATCGAATCATGAATCATGAATCATGAATCGAATCATGAATCTCGAACCATGAATTGAATCATGAATCATGAATTAAATCATGAATTGAATTATAAATCATGAATCATGAATTGAATCATGAATCATAAATCGAATGATGAATCATGAATTGAATCATGAATCATAAATCATAAATCGAATCATGAATCATGAATTATGAATCGAATCATGAATCATGAAATGAATCATGAATTGAATCATGAATTGAATCATAAATCATGAATCATGAATTGAATCATGAATCATGAATCGAATCATAATTCATGAATTGAATCATGAATCATGAATCGTGAATCATGAATCATGAATCGAATCATGAATCATGAATTGAATCATGAATCATGAATTGAATCATAAATTGAATCATAAATCATAAATCATGAATTGAATCATGAATATGAATCGAATCATGAATCATGAAATGAATCATGAATTGAATCATGAATTGAATCATAAATCATGAATCATGAATTGAATCATGAATCATGAATCGAATCATAATTCATGAATTGAATCATGAATCATGAATCATGAATCATGAATCATGAATCATGAATTGAATCATGAATCATGAATCGAATCCTGAATCATGAATCATGAATTGAATCATGAATCATGAATTGAATCATAAATTGAATCATAAATAATAAATCATGAATTGAATCATGAATCATGAATCGAATCATGAATTATGAATCATGAATTGAATTATAAATTGAATCATAAATCATAAATCATGAATTAAATAATGAATCATGAATCATGAATTGAATCATGAATCATGAATCATGAATTGAATCATGAATCATGAATCATGAATTGAATCATGAATCATGAATCGAATCATGAATCATGAATTAAATAATGAATCATGAATCATGAATTGAATCATGAATCATGAATCGAATCATGAATCATGAATTGAATCATGAATCATGAATTGAATCATAAATTGAATCATAAATCATAAATCATGAATTGAATCATAAATCATGAATCATGAATTATGAATCATGAATCGAATCATGAATCATGAATCATGAATTGAATCATGAATCATGAATAATGAATCATGAATCATGAATCATGAAACGAATCATGAATCATGAAATGAATCATGAATTGAATAATGAATTTAATCATAAATCATGAATCATGAATTGAATCATGAATCATGAATCGAATAATGAATCATGAATTGAATCATAAATCATGAATCATGAATCATGAATCATGAATCGAATCATGAATCATGAATTGAATCATGATTCATGAATTGAATCATGAATCATGAATCATGAATTGAATCATGAATTATGAATCATGAATTGAATCCTGAATCGAATCCTGAATCATGAATCATGAATTGAATCATGAATCATGAATTGAATCATAAATTGAATCATAAATAATAAATCATGAATTGAATCATGAATCATGAATCGAATCATGAATCATGAATTGAATCATGAATCATGAATTGAATCATAAATTGAATCATAAATCATAAATCATGAATTGAATCATAAATCATGAATCGAATCATGAATCATGAATTGAATCATGAATCATGAATCATGAATCGAATCATGAATCATGAATCATGAATCATTAATCGAATCATGAATCATGAATTGAATCATGAATCATTAATTGAATCATGAATCATGAATTGAATCATGAATCATGAATCATGAATCATGAATCGAATCATAAATTATGAATCATGAATCATGAATCGAATCATGAATCATGAATCGAATCATGAATCATGAATCATGAATCGAATCATGAATCTCGAATCATGAATTGAATCATGAATAATGAATTGAATCATGAATTGAATCATAAATCATGAATTATGAATTGAATCATGAATCATAAATCATGAATTGAATCATGAATAATGAATCGAATCATGAATCATGAATTGAATCATAAATCATGAATCATGAATCGAATCATGAATCATGAATTGATTCATGAATCATGAATTGAATAATGAATCATGAATCATGAATCGAATCATAAATTATGAATCATGAATCATGAATCGAATCATGAATCATGAATCGAATCATGAATCATGAATCATGAATCGAATCATGAATCTCGAATCATGAATTGAATCATGAATCATGAATTGAATCATGAATTGAATTATAAATCATGAATCATGAATTGAATCATGAATCATAAATCGAATGATGAATCATGAATTGAATCATGAATCATAAATCATAAATCGAATGATGAATCATGAATTGAATCATGAATCATAAATCATAAATCGAATCATGAATCATGAATTATGATTCGAATCATGAATCATGAAATGAATCATGAATTGAATCATGAATTGAATCATAAATCATGAATCATGAATTGAATCATGAATCATGAATCGAATCATAATTCATGAATTGAATCATGAATCATGAATCATGAATCATGAATCATGAATCATGAATTGAATCATGAATCATGAATCGAATCTTGAATCATGAATCATGAATTGAATCATGAATCATGAATTGAATCATAAATTGAATCATAAATAATAAATCATGAATTGAATCATGAATCATGAATCGAATCATGAATTATGAATCATGAATTGAATCATAAATCATGAATCATGAATTGAATCATGAATCATAAATCATGAATTGAATCATGAATAATGAATCGAATCATGAATCATGAATTGAATCATAAATCATGAATCATGAATCGAATCATGAATCATGAATTGATTCATGAATCATGAATCGAATCATGAATCATGAATCATGAATCGAATCATGAATCTCGAATCATGAATTGAATCATGAATCATGAATTGAATCATGAATTGTATTATAAATCATGAATCATGAATTGAATCATGAATCATAAATCGAATGATGAATCATGAATTGAATCATGAATCATAAATCATAAATCGAATCATGAATCATGAATTATGATTCGAATCATAAATCATGAAATGAATCATGAATTGAATCATGAATTGAATCATAAATCATGAATCATGAATTGAATCATGAATCATGAATCGAATCATAATTCATGAATTGAATCATGAATCATGAATCATGAATCATGAATCATGAATCATGAATTGAATCATGAATCATGAATCGAATCTTGAATCATGAATCATGAATTGAATCATGAATCATGAATTGAATCATAAATTGAATCATAAATAATAAATCATGAATTGAATCATGAATCATGAATCGAATCATGAATTATGAATCATGAATTGAATTATAAATTGAATCATAAATCATAAATCATGAATTAAATAATGAATCATGAATCATGAATTGAATCATGAATCATGAATCATGAATTGAATCATGAATCATGAATCATGAATTGAATCATGAATCATTAATCGAATCATGAATCATGAATTGAATCATGAATCATGAATTGAATCATAAATTGAATCATAAATCATAAATCATGAATTGAATCATAAATCATGAATCATGAATTATGAATCATGAATCGAATCATGAATCATGAATCATGAATTGAATCATGAATCATGAATAATGAATCATGAATCATGAAACGAATCATGAATCATGAATCGATTCATGAATCATGAATCAAATCATGAATCATGAAATGAATCATGAATTGAATCATGAATTTAATCATAATCATGAATCATGAATTGAATCATGAATCATGAATCGAATAATGAATCATGAATTGAATCATAAATCATGAATCATGAATCATGAATTATGAATCGAATCATGAATCATGAATTGAATCATGAATCATGAATTGAATCATGAATCATGAATCATGAATTGAATCATGAATTATGAATCATGAATTGAATCCTGAATCATGAATCGAATCCTGAATCATGAATCATGAATTGAATCATGAATCATGAATTGAATCATAAATTGAATCATAAATAATAAATCATGAATTGAATCATGAATCATGAATCGAATCATGAATCATGAATTGAATCATGAATCATGAATTGAATCATAAATTGAATCATAAATCATAAATCATGAATTGAATCATGAATCATGAATCGAATCATGAATCATGAATCGAATCATGAATCATGAATCATGAATCATGAATCGAATCATGAATCATGAATTGAATCATGAATCATGAATTGAATCATGAATCATGAATTGAATCATGAATCATGAATCATGAATCATGAATCGAATCATAAATTATGAATCATGAATCATGAATCGAATCATGAATCATGAATCGAATCATGAATCATGAATCATGAATCGAATCATGAATCTCGAATCATGAATTGAATCATGAATAATGAATTGAATCATGAATTTAATCATAAATCATGAATCATGAATTGAATCATGAATCATAAATCATGAATCGAATCATGAATCATGAATTATGAATCGAATCATGAATCATGAATTGAATCATGAATCATAAATCATGAATCGAATCATGAATCATGAATTATGAATCGAATCATGAATCATGAATTGAATCATGAATCATGAATCATGAATTGAATCATGAATCATGAATCATGAATCATGAATCGAATCATGAATCATGAATTGAATCATGAATCATGAATCATGAATTATGAATCATGAATCGAATCATGAATCATGAATTGAATCATGAATCATGAATCATGAATCGAATCATGAATCATGAATCATGAATTGAATCATAAATCATGAATCATGAATCGAATCATGAATCATGAATCATGAATTGAATCATGAATCATGAATTGAATCATGAATCATGAATCATGAATTGAATCATTAATCATGAATCGAATCCTGAATCATGAATCATGAATTGAATCATGAATCATGAATTGAATCATAAATTGAATCATAAATAATAAATCATGAATTGAATCATGAATCGAATCATGAATCATGAATCATGAATTGAATCATAAATTGAATCATAAATCATAAATCATGAATTACATAATGAATCATGAATCATGAATTGAATCATGAATCATGAATCGAATCATGAATCATGAATTGAATCATGAATCATGAATTGAATCATAAATTGAATCATAAATCATAAATCATGAATTGAATCATGAATCATGAATCGAATCATGAATCATGAATTGAATCATAAATCATGAATCATGAATCGAATCATGAATAATGAATTGAATCATGAATCATGAATTGAATCATGAATCATGAATCATGAATCATGAATCGAATCATAATTTATGAATCATGAATCATGAATCGAATCATGAATCATGAATCGAATCATGAATCATGAATCATGAATCGAATCATGAATCTCGAATCATGAATTGAATCATGAATCATGAATTGAATCATGAATTGAATTATAAATCATGAATCATGAATTGAATCATGAGTCATAATTCGAATGATGAATCATGAATTAAATCATGAATCATAAATCATGAATCGAATCATGAATCATGAATTATGAATCGAATCATGAATCATGAAATGAATCATGAATTGATTCATGAATTGAATCATAAATCATGAATCATGAATTGAATCATGAATCATGAATCAAATCATAATTCATGAATTGAATCATGAATCATGAATCATGAATCATGAATCGATCCATGAATCATGAATTGAATCATGAATCATGAATTGAATCATGAATCATGAATCATGAATCATGAATCATGAATCATGAATTGAATCATGAATCATGAATCGAATCCTGAATCATGAATCATGAATTGTATCATGAATCATGAATTGAATCATAAATTGAATCATAAATAATAAATCATGAATTGAATCATGAATCATGAATCGAATCATGAATCATGAATCATGAATTGAATCATAAATTAAATCATAAATCATAAATCATGAATTAAATAATGAATCATGAATCATGAATGGAATCATGAATCATGAATCATTAATCATGAATTGAATCATGAATCATGAATCATGAATTGAATCATGAATCATGAATCGATCCATGAATCATGAATTGAATCATGAATCATGAATTGAATCATGAATCATGAATCATGAATCATGAATCATGAATCATGAATTGAATCATGAATCATGAATCGAATCCTGAATCATGAATCATGAATTGTATCATGAATCATGAATTGAATCATAAATTGAATCATAAATAATAAATCATGAATTGAATCATGAATCATGAATCGAATCATGAATCATGAATCATGAATTGAATCATAAATTAAATCATAAATCATAAATCATGAATTAAATAATGAATCATGAATCATGAATGGAATCATGAATCATGAATTGAATCATGAATCATGAATCGAATCATGAATCATGAATTATGAATCATGAATCATGAATTGAATCATGAATCATGAATTGAATCATGAATCATGAATTAAATCATAAATTGAATCATAAATCATAAATCATGAATTGAATCATAAATCATGAATCATGAGTTATGAATCATGAATCGAATCATGAATCATGAATCATGAATTGAATCATGAATCATGAATAATGAATCATGAATCATGAATCATGAAACGAATCATGAATCATGAATCGATTCATGAATCATGAATCAAATCATGAATCATGAAATGAATCATGAATTGAATCATGAATTTAATCATAAATCATGAATCATGAATTGAATCATGAATCATGAATCGAATCATGAATCATGAATTGAATCATAAATCATGAATCATGAATCATGAATCATGAATCATGAATTGAATCATGAATCATGAATTGAATCATGAATCATGAATCATGAATCATGAATTGAATCATGAATCATGAATCATGAATTGAATCATGAATCATGAATCGAATCCTGAATCATGAATCATGAATTGAATCATGAATCATGAATTGAATCATAAATTGAATTATAAATAATAAATCATGAATTGAATCATGAATCATGAATCGAATCATGAATCATGAATCGAATCATAAATCATGAATTGAATCATGAATCATGAATTGAATCATAAATTGAATCATAAATCATAAATCATGAATTGAATCATGAATCATGAATCGAATCATGAATCATGAATTGAATCATGAATCATGAATCATGAATCGAATCATGAATCATGAATCGAATCATGAATCATGAATTGAATCATGAATCATGAATTGAATCATGAATCATGAATTGAATCATGAATCATGAATCATGAATCATGAATCGAATCATAAATTATGAATCATGAATCATGAATCGAATCATGAATCATGAATCATGAATTGAATCATGAATAATGAATTGAATCATGAATTGAATCATAAATCATGAATCATGAATTGAATCATGAATCATAAATCATGAATTGAATCATGAATAATGAATCGAATCATGAATCATGAATTGAATCATAAATCATGAATCATGAATCGAATCATGAATCATGAATTGATTCATGAATCATGAATTGAATCATGAATCATGAATCATGAATCATGAATCGAATCATAAATTATGAATCATGAATCATGAATCGAATCATGAATCATGAATCGAATCATGAATCATGAATCATGAATCGAATCATGAATCTCGAATCATGAATTGAATCATGAATCATGAATTGAATCATGAATTGAATTATAAATCATGAATCAAGAATTGAATCATGAATCATAAATCGAATGATGAATCATGAATTGAATCATGAATCATAAATCATAAATCGAATCATGAATCATGAATTATGAATCGAATCATGAATCATGAAACGAATCATGAATTGAATCATGAATTGAATCATGAATCATGAATTGAATTATGAATCATGAATCGAATCATAATTCATGAATTGAATCATGAATCATGAATCATGAATCGAATCATGAATCATGAATTGAATCATGAATCATGAATTGAATCATGAATCATGAATCATGAATCATGAATCATGAATTGAATCATGAATCATGAATCGAATCCTGAATCATGAATCATGAATTGAATCATGAATCATGAATTGAATCATAAATTGAATCATAAATAATAAATCATGAATTGAATCATGAATCATGAATCGAATCATGAATTATGAATCATGAATTGAATTATAAATTGAATCATAAATCATAAATCATGAATTAAATAATGAATCATGAATCATGAATTGAATCATGAATCATGAATCCTGAATTGAATCATGAATCATGAATCATGAATTGAATCATGAATCATGAATCGAATCATGAATCATGAATTAAATAATGAATCATGAATCATGAATTGAATCATGAATCATGAATCGAATCATGAATCATGAATCATTAATTGAATCATGAATCATGAATCGATCCATGAATCATGAATTGAATCATGAATCATGAATTGAATCATGAATCATGAATCATGAATCATGAATCATGAATCATGAATTGAATCATGAATCATGAATCGAATCCTGAATCATGAATCATGAATTGTATCATGAATCATGAATTGAATCATAAATTGAATCATAAATAATAAATCATGAATTGAATCATGAATCATGAATCGAATCATGAATCATGAATCATGAATTGAATCATAAATTAAATCATAAATCATAAATCATGAATTAAATAATGAATCATGAATCATGAATGGAATCATGAATCATGAATCATTAATCATGAATTGAATCATGAATCATGAATCATGAATTGAATCATGAATCATGAATCGATCCATGAATCATGAATTGAATCATGAATCATGAATTGAATCATGAATCATGAATCATGAATCATGAATCATGAATCATGAATTGAATCATGAATCATGAATCGAATCCTGAATCATGAATCATGAATTGTATCATGAATCATGAATTGAATCATAAATTGAATCATAAATAATAAATCATGAATTGAATCATGAATCATGAATCGAATCATGAATCATGAATCATGAATTGAATCATAAATTAAATCATAAATCATAAATCATGAATTAAATAATGAATCATGAATCATGAATGGAATCATGAATCATGAATTGAATCATGAATCATGAATCGAATCATGAATCATGAATTATGAATCATGAATCATGAATTGAATCATGAATCATGAATTGAATCATGAATCATGAATTAAATCATAAATTGAATCATAAATCATAAATCATGAATTGAATCATAAATCATGAATCATGAGTTATGAATCATGAATCGAATCATGAATCATGAATCATGAATTGAATCATGAATCATGAATAATGAATCATGAATCATGAATCATGAAACGAATCATGAATCATGAATCGATTCATGAATCATGAATCAAATCATGAATCATGAAATGAATCATGAATTGAATCATGAATTTAATCATAAATCATGAATCATGAATTGAATCATGAATCATGAATCGAATCATGAATCATGAATTGAATCATAAATCATGAATCATGAATCATGAATCATGAATCATGAATTGAATCATGAATCATGAATTGAATCATGAATCATGAATCATGAATCATGAATTGAATCATGAATCATGAATCATGAATTGAATCATGAATCATGAATCGAATCCTGAATCATGAATCATGAATTGAATCATGAATCATGAATTGAATCATAAATTGAATTATAAATAATAAATCATGAATTGAATCATGAATCATGAATCGAATCATGAATCATGAATCGAATCATAAATCATGAATTGAATCATGAATCATGAATTGAATCATAAATTGAATCATAAATCATAAATCATGAATTGAATCATGAATCATGAATCGAATCATGAATCATGAATTGAATCATGAATCATGAATCATGAATCGAATCATGAATCATGAATCGAATCATGAATCATGAATTGAATCATGAATCATGAATTGAATCATGAATCATGAATTGAATCATGAATCATGAATCATGAATCATGAATCGAATCATAAATTATGAATCATGAATCATGAATCGAATCATGAATCATGAATCATGAATTGAATCATGAATAATGAATTGAATCATGAATTGAATCATAAATCATGAATCATGAATTGAATCATGAATCATAAATCATGAATTGAATCATGAATAATGAATCGAATCATGAATCATGAATTGAATCATAAATCATGAATCATGAATCGAATCATGAGTCATGAATTGATTCATGAATCATGAATTGAATCATGAATCATGAATCATGAATCATGAATCGAATCATAAATTATGAATCATGAATCATGAATCGAATCATGAATCATGAATCGAATCATGAATCATGAATCATGAATCGAATCATGAATCTCGAATCATGAATTGAATCATGAATCATGAATTGAATCATGAATTGAATTATAAATCATGAATCAAGAATTGAATCATGAATCATAAATCGAATGATGAATCATGAATTGAATCATGAATCATAAATCATAAATCGAATCATGAATCATGAATTATGAATCGAATCATGAATCATGAAACGAATCATGAATTGAATCATGAATTGAATCATGAATCATGAATTGAATTATGAATCATGAATCGAATCATAATTCATGAATTGAATCATGAATCATGAATCATGAATCGAATCATGAATCATGAATTGAATCATGAATCATGAATTGAATCATGAATCATGAATCATGAATCATGAATCATGAATCATGAATTGAATCATGAATCATGAATCGAATCCTGAATCATGAATCATGAATTGAATCATGAATCATGAATTGAATCATAAATTGAATCATAAATAATAAATCATGAATTGAATCATGAATCATGAATCGAATCATGAATTATGAATCATGAATTGAATTATAAATTGAATCATAAATCATAAATCATGAATTAAATAATGAATCATGAATCATGAATTGAATCATGAATCATGAATCCTGAATTGAATCATGAATCATGAATCATGAATTGAATCATGAATCATGAATCGAATCATGAATCATGAATTAAATAATGAATCATGAATCATGAATTGAATCATGAATCATGAATCGAATCATGAATCATGAATCATTAATTGAATCATGAATCATAAATCATAAATCATGAATTGAATCATAAATCATAAATCATGAATTGAATCATAAATCATGAATCATGAATTATGAATCATGAATCGAATCCTGAATCATGAATCATGAATTGAATCATGAATCATGAATTGAATCATAAATTGAATTATAAATAATAAATCATGAATTGAATCATGAATCATGAATCGAATCATGAATCATGAATCGAATCATAAATCATGAATTGAATCATGAATCATGAATTGAATCATAAATTGAATCATAAATCATAAATCATGAATTGAATCATGAATCATGAATCGAATCATGAATCATGAATTGAATCATGAATCATGAATCATGAATCGAATCATGAATCATGAATCGAATCATGAATCATGAATTGAATCATGAATCATGAATTGAATCATGAATCATGAATTGAATCATGAATCATGAATCATGAATCATGAATCGAATCATAAATTATGAATCATGAATCATGAATCGAATCATGAATCATGAATCATGAATTGAATCATGAATAATGAATTGAATCATGAATTGAATCATAAATCATGAATCATGAATTGAATCATGAATCATAAATCATGAATTGAATCATGAATAATGAATCGAATCATGAATCATGAATTGAATCATAAATCATGAATCATGAATCGAATCATGAGTCATGAATTGATTCATGAATCATGAATTGAATCATGAATCATGAATCATGAATCATGAATCGAATCATAAATTATGAATCATGAATCATGAATCGAATCATGAATCATGAATCGAATCATGAATCATGAATCATGAATCGAATCATGAATCTCGAATCATGAATTGAATCATGAATCATGAATTGAATCATGAATTGAATTATAAATCATGAATCAAGAATTGAATCATGAATCATAAATCGAATGATGAATCATGAATTGAATCATGAATCATAAATCATAAATCGAATCATGAATCATGAATTATGAATCGAATCATGAATCATGAAACGAATCATGAATTGAATCATGAATTGAATCATGAATCATGAATTGAATTATGAATCATGAATCGAATCATAATTCATGAATTGAATCATGAATCATGAATCATGAATCGAATCATGAATCATGAATTGAATCATGAATCATGAATTGAATCATGAATCATGAATCATGAATCATGAATCATGAATCATGAATTGAATCATGAATCATGAATCGAATCCTGAATCATGAATCATGAATTGAATCATGAATCATGAATTGAATCATAAATTGAATCATAAATAATAAATCATGAATTGAATCATGAATCATGAATCGAATCATGAATTATGAATCATGAATTGAATTATAAATTGAATCATAAATCATAAATCATGAATTAAATAATGAATCATGAATCATGAATTGAATCATGAATCATGAATCCTGAATTGAATCATGAATCATGAATCATGAATTGAATCATGAATCATGAATCGAATCATGAATCATGAATTAAATAATGAATCATGAATCATGAATTGAATCATGAATCATGAATCGAATCATGAATCATGAATCATTAATTGAATCATGAATCATAAATCATAAATCATGAATTGAATCATAAATCATAAATCATGAATTGAATCATAAATCATGAATCATGAATTATGAATCATGAATCGAATCATGAATCATGAATCATGAATTGAATCATGAATCATGAATAATGAATCATGAATCATGAATCATGAAACGAATCATGAATCATGAATCGATTCATGAATCATGAATCAAATCATGAATCATGAAATGAATCATGAATTGAATAATGAATTTAATCATAAATCATGAATCATGAATTGAATCATGAATCATGAATCGAATAATGAATCATGAATTGAATCATAAATCATGAATCATGAATCATGAATCATGAATCGAATCATGAATTGAATCATGAATCATGAATTGAATCATGAATCATGAATCATGAATTGAATCATGAATTATGAATCATGAATTGAATCCTGAATCATGAATTGAATCCTGAATCATGAATCGAATCCTGAATCATGAATCATGAATTGAATCATGAATCATGAATTGAATCATAAATTGAATCATAAATAATAAATCATGAATTGAATCATGAATCATGAATCGAATCATGAATCATGAATTGAATCATGAATCATGAATTGAATCATATATTGAATCATAAATCATAAATCATGAATTGAATCATGAATCATGAATCGAATCATGAATCGTGAATTGAATCATGAATCATGAATCATGAATCGAATCATGAATCATGAATCATGAATCATGAATCGAATCATGAATCATGAATTGAATCATGAATCATGAATTGAATCATGAATCAAGAATTGAATCATGAATCATGAATCATGAATCATGAATCGAATCATAAATTATGAATCATGAATCATGAATCGAATCATGAATCATGAATTGAATCATGAATCATGAATCATGAATCGAATCATGAATCTCGAATCATGAATTGAATCATGAATAATGAATTGAATCATGAATTGAATCATAAATCATGAATCATGAATTGAATCATGAATCATAAATCATGAATCGAATCATGAATCATGAATTATGAATCGAATCATGAATCATGAATTGAATCATGAATCATAAATCATGAATCGAATCATGAATCATGAATTATGAATCGAATCATGAATCATGAATTGAATCATGAATCATGAATCATGAATTGAATCATGAATCATGAATCATGAATCGAATCATGAATCATGAATTGAATCATGAATCATGAATCATGAATCAAATCATGAATCATGAATCATGATTTAAATTATGAATTGAATCATAAATTGAATCATAAATCATAAATCATAATTTGAATCATGAATCATGAATCTTGAATTATGAATCATGAATCGAATCATGAATCATGAATTGATCCATGAATCATGAATCATGAATCGAATCATGAATCATGAATCATGAATTGAATCATGAATCATGAATTGAATCATGAATCATGAATCATGAATTGAATCATTAATCATGAATCGAATCCTGAATCATGAATCATGAATTGAATCATGAATCATGAATTGAATCATAAATTGAATCATAAATAATAAATCATGAATTGAATCATGAATCGAATCATGAATTGAATCATAAATTAATTCATAAATCATAAATCATGAATTACATAATGAATCATGAATCATGAATTGAATCATGAATCATGAATCGAATCATGAATCATGAATTGAATCATGAATCTTGAATTGAATCATAAATTGAATCATAAATCATGAATTGAATCATGAATCATGAATCGAATCATGAATCATGAATTGAATCATAAATCATGAATCATGAATCGAATCATGAATCATATATCGAATCATGAATCATGAATCATGAATCGAATCATGAATCTCGAATCATGAATTGAATCATGAATCATGAATTGAATCATGAATTGAATTATAAATCATAAATCATGAATTGAATCATGAATCATAATTCGAATGATGAATCATGAATTAAATCATGAATCATAAATCATGAATCGAATCATGAATCATGAATTATGAATCGAATCATGAATCATGAAATGAATCATGAATTGATTCATGAATTGAATCATAAATCATGAATCATGAATTGAATCATGAATCATGAATCAAATCATAATTCATGAATTGAATCATGAATCATGAATCATGAATCATGAATCATGAATCGATCCATGAATCATGAATTGAATCATGAATCATAAATTGAATCATGAATCATGAATCATGAATCATGAATCATGAATTGAATCATGAATTATGAATCGAATCCTGAATCATGAATCATGAATTGTATCATGAATCATGAATTGAATCATAAATTGAATCATAAATAATAAATCATGAATTGAATCATGAATCATGAATCGAATCATGAATCATGAATCATGAATTGAATCATAAATTAAATCATAAATCATAAATCATGAATTAAATAATGAATCATGAATCATGAATGGAATCATGAATCATGAATCATTAATCATGAATTGAATCATGAATCATGAATCATGAATTGAATCATGAATCATGAATCGAATCATGAATCATGAATTAAATAATGAATCATGAATCATGAATTGAATCATGAATCATGAATTGAATCATGAATCATGAATTAAATCATAAATTGAATCATAAATCATAAATCATGAATTGAATCATAAATCATGAATCATGAATTATGAATCATGAATCGAATCATGAATCATGAATCATGAATTGAATCATGAATCATGAATAATGAATCATGAATCATGAATCATGAAACGAATCATGAATCATGAATCGATTCATGAATCATGAATCAAATCATGAATCATGAAATGAATCATGAATTGAATCATGAATTTAATCATGAATCATGAATTGAATCATGAATCATGAATCGAATCATGAATCATGAATTGAATCATAAATCATGAATCATGAATCATGAATCATGAATCGAATCATGAATCATGAATTGAATCATGAATCATGAATTGAATCATGAATCATGAATCATGAATCTTGAATTGAATCATGAATCATGAATCATGAATTGAATCATGAATCATGAATCGAATCCTGAATCATGAATCATGAATTGAATCATGAATCATGAATTGAATCATAAATTGAATCATAAATAATAAATCATGAATTGAATCATGAATCATGAATTGAATCATGAATCATGAATTGAATCATAAATTGAATCATAAATCATAAATCATGAATTGAATCATGAATCATGAATCGAATCATGAATCATGAATTGAATCATGAATCATGAATCATGAATCGAATCATGAATTGAATCATTAATCATGAATCATGAATCGAATCATGAATCATGAATCATGAATCATGAATCGAATCATGAATCATGAATTGAATCATGAATCATGAATTGAATCATAAATCATGAATTGAATCATGAATCATGAATCATGAATCGAATCATAAATTATGAATCATGAATTAAATCATGAATCATGAATCATGAATTATGAATCATGAATTGATTCATGAATTGAATCATAAATCATGAATCATGAATTGAATCATGAATCATGAATCAAATCATAATTCATGAATTGAATCATGAATCATGAATCATGAATCATGAATCGATCCATGAATCATGAATTGAATCATGAATCATAAATTGAATCATGAATCATGAATCATGAATCATGAATCATGAATTGAATCATGAATCATGAATCGAATCCTGAATCATGAATCATGAATTGTATTATGAATCATGAATTGAATCATAAATTGAATCATAAATAATAAATCATGAATTGAATCATGAATCATGAATCGAATCATGAATCATGAATCATGAATTGAATCATAAATTAAATCATAAATCATAAATCATGAATTAAATAATGAATCATGAATCATGAATGGAATCATGAATCATGAATCATTAATCATGAATTGAATCATGAATCATGAATCATGAATTGAATCATGAATCATGAATCGAATCATGAATCATGAATTAAATAATGAATCATGAATCATGAATTGAATCATGAATCATGAATTGAATCATGAATCATGAATTAAATCATAAATTGAATCATAAATCATAAATCATGAATTGAATCATAAATCATGAATCATGAATTATGAATCATGAATCGAATCATGAATCATGAATCATGAATTGAATCATGAATCATGAATAATGAATCATGAATCATGAATCATGAAACGAATCATGAATCATGAATCGATTCATGAATCATGAATCAAATCATGAATCATGAAATGAATCATGAATTGAATCATGAATTTAATCATGAATCATGAATTGAATCATGAATCATGAATCGAATCATGAATCATGAATTGAATCATAAATCATGAATCATGAATCATGAATCATGAATCGAATCATGAATCATGAATTGAATCATGAATCATGAATTGAATCATGAATCATGAATCATGAATCTTGAATTGAATCATGAATCATGAATCATGAATTGAATCATGAATCATGAATCGAATCCTGAATCATGAATCATGAATTGAATCATGAATCATGAATTGAATCATAAATTGAATCATAAATAATAAATCATGAATTGAATCATGAATCATGAATTGAATCATGAATCATGAATTGAATCATAAATTGAATCATAAATCATAAATCATGAATTGAATCATGAATCATGAATCGAATCATGAATCATGAATTGAATCATGAATCATGAATCATGAATCGAATCATGAATTGAATCATTAATCATGAATCATGAATCGAATCATGAATCATGAATCATGAATCATGAATCGAATCATGAATCATGAATTGAATCATGAATCATGAATTGAATCATAAATCATGAATTGAATCATGAATCATGAATCATGAATCGAATCATAAATTATGAATCATGAATTAAATCATGAATCATGAATCATGAATTATGAATCATGAATCGAATCATGAATCATGAATTGAATCATGAATCATGAATCATGAATCGAATCATGAATCATAAATTGAATCATAAATTGAATCATAAATCATAAATCATGAATTACATAATGAATCATAAATCATGAATTGAATCATGAATCATGAATCGAATCATGAATCATGAATCATGAATCATGAATCGAATCATGAATCATGAATCATGATTTAAATTATGAATTGAATCATAAATTGAATCATAAATCATAAATCATGAATTAAATCATGAATCATGAATCATGAATTATGAATCATGAATCGAATCATGAATCATGAATTGAATCATGAATCATGAATCATGAATCGAATCATGAATCATGAATCATGAATTGAATCATGAATCATGAATCGATTCATGAATCATAAATCATGAATCATGAATCGAATCATGAATCATGAATCGATTCATGAATCATGAATCGATTCATGAATCATGAATCATGAATCGAATCATGAATCATAAAATGAATCATGAATTGAATCATGAATTGAATCATAAATCATGAATCATGAATTGAATCATGAATCATGAATCGAATCATAATTCATGAATTGAATCATGAATCATGAATCATGAATCATGAATCGAATCATGAATCATGAATTGAATCATGAATCATGAATTGAATCATGAATCATGAATCATGAATCATGAATTGAATCATGAATCATGAATCATGAATTGAATCATGAATCATGAATCAAATCCTGAATCATGAATCATGAATTGAATCATAAATTGAATCATAAATAATAAATTATGAATTGAATCACGAATCATGAATCGAATCATGAATTGAATCATAAATTGATTCATAAATCATAAATCATGAATTAAATAATGAATCATGAATCATGAATTGAATCATGAATCATGAATCGAATCATGAATCTTGAATTGAATCATGAATCATGAATTGAATCATAAATCATAAATCATGAATTGAATCATGAATCATGAATCGAATCATGAATCATGAATTGAATCATAAATCATGAATCATGAATCGAATCATGAATCATGAATTGAATCATAAATCATGAATTGAATCATGAATCATGAATCATGAATCATGAATCGAATCATAAATTATGAATCATGAATCATGAATCGAATCATGAATCATGAATCGAATCATGAATCATGAATCATGAATCGAATCATGAATCATGAATCATGAATCATGAATCGAATCATGAATCATGAATTGAATCATGAATCATGAATTGAATCATGAATCATGAATTGAATCATGAATCATGAATCATGAATCATGAATCGAATCATAAATTATGAATCATGAATCATGAATCGAATCATGAATCATGAATCGAATCATGAATCATGAATCATGAATCGAATCATGAATCTCGAATCATGAATTGAATCATGAATAATGAATTGAATCATGAATTGAATCATAAATCATGAATCATGAATTGAATCATGAATCATAAATCATGAATCGAATCATGAATCATGAATTATGAATCGAATCATGAATCATGAATTGAATCATGAATCATAAATCATGAATCGAATCATGAATCATGAATTATGAATCGAATCATGAATCATGAATTGAATCATGAATCATGAATCATGAATTGAATCATGAATCATGAATCATGAATCATGAATCGAATCATGAATCATGAATTGAATCATGAATCATGAATCATGAATCGAATCATGAATCATGAATCATGATTTAAATTATGAATTGAATCATAAATTGAATCATAAATCATAAATCATGAATTGAATCATGAATCATGAATCATGAATTATGAATCATGAATCGAATCATGAATCATGAATTGAATCATGAATCATGAATCATGAATCGAATCATGAATCATGAATCATGAATTGAATCATGAATCATGAATTGAATCATGAATCATGAATCATGAATTGAATCATTAATCATGAATCGAATCCTGAATCATCAATCATGAATTGAATCATGAATCATGAATTGAATCATAAATTGAATCATAAATAATAAATCATGAATTGAATCATGAATCGAATCATGAATCATGAATCATGAATTGAATCATAAATTGAATCATAAATCATAAATCATGAATTACATAATGAATCATAAATCATGAATTGAATCATGAATCATGAATCGAATCATGAATCATGAATTGAATCATGAATCATGAATTGAATCATAAATTGAATCATAAATCATAAATCATGAATTGAATCATGAATCATGAATCGAATCATGAATCTTGAATTGAATCATAAATCATGAATCATGAATCGAATCATGAATCATGAATTGAATCATGAATCATGAATCATGAATCATGAATCGAATCATAAATTATGAATCATGAATCATGAATCGAATCATGAATCATGAATCGAATCATGAATCATGAATCATGAATCGAATCATGAATCTCGAATCATGAATTGAATCATGAATCATGAATTGAATCATGAATTGAATTATAAATCATGAATCATGAATTGAATCATGAATCATAATTCGAATGATGAATCATGAATTAAATCATGAATCATAAATCATGAATCGAATCATGAATCATGAATTATGAATCGAATCATGAATCATGAAATGAATCATAATTTGATTCATGAATTGAATCATAAATCATGAATCATGAATTGAATCATGAATCATGAATCAAATCATAATTCATGAATTGAATCATGAATCATGAATCATGAATCATGAATCGATCCATGAATCATGAATTGAATCATGAATCATGAATTGAATCATGAATCATGAATTGAATCATGAATCATGAATCATGAATCATGAATCATGAATTGAATCATGAATCATGAATCGAATCCTGAATCATGAATCATGAATTGTATCATGAATCATGAATTGAATCATAAATTGAATCATAAATAATAAATCATGAATTGAATCATGAATCGAATCATGAATCATGAATCATGAATTGAATCATAAATTGGATCATAAATCATGAATTAAATAATGAATCATGAATCATGAATGGAATCTTGAATCATGAATCATTAATCATGAATTGAATCATGAATCATGAATCATGAATTGAATCATGAATCATGAATCGAATCATGAATCATGAATTAAATAATGAATCATGAATCATGAATTGAATCATGAATCATGAATTGAATCATGAATCATGAATTAAATCATAAATTGAATCATAAATCATAAATCATGAATTGAATCATAAATCATGAATCATGAATTATGAATCATGAATCGAATCATGAATCATGAATCATGAATTGAATCATGAATCATGAATAATGAATCATGAATCATGAATCATGAAACTTATCATGAATCATAAATCGATTCATGAATCATGAATCAAATCATGAATCATGAAATGAATCATGAATTGAATCATGAATTTAATCATAAATCATGAATCATAAATTGAATCATGAATCATGAATCGAATCATGAATCATGAATTGAATAATAAATCATGAATCATGAATCATGAATCATGAATCATGAATCGAATCACGAATCATGAATTGAATCATGAATCATGAATTGAATCATGAATCATGAATCATGAATCATGAATTGAATCATGAATCATGAATCATGAATTGAATCATGAATCATGAATCGAATCCTGAATCATGAATCATGAATTGAATCATGAATCATGAATTGAATCATAAATTGAATCATAAATAATAAATCATGAATTGAATCATGAATCATGAATCGAATCATGAATCATGAATCGAATCATGAATCATGAATTGAATCATGAATCATGAATTGAATCATAAATTGAATCATAAATCATAAATCATGAATTGAATCATGAATCATGAATCGAATCATGAATCATGAATTGAATCATGAATCATGAATCATGAATCGAATCATGAATCATGAATCATGAATCATTATGAATCGAATCATGAATCATGAATTGAATCATGAATCATGAATTGAATCATGAATCATGAATTGATCATGAATCATGAATCATGAATCATGAATCGAATCATAAATTATGAATCATGAATCATGAATCGAATCATGAATCTGAATCGAATCATGAATTATGAATCGAATATGAATCTCGAATCATGAATTGAATCATGAATAATGAATTGATCAGGAATTGAATCATAAATCATGAATCATGAAATGAATCATGAATCATAAATCATGAATCGAATCATGAATCATGAATTATGAATCGAATCATGAATCATGAATTGAATCATTAATCATAAATCATGAATCGAATCATGAATCATGAATTATGAATCGAATCATGAATCATGAATTGAATCATGAATCATGAATCATGAATTGAATCATGAATCATGAATCATGAATCAAATCATGAATCATGAATTGAATCATGAATCGAATCATGAATCATGATCATGATTTAAATTATGAATTGAATCATAAATTGAATCATAAATCATAAATCATGAATTGAATCATGAATCATGAATTATGAATCATGAATCGAATCATGAATCATGAATTGAATCATGAATCATGAATCATGAATCGAATCATGAATCATAAAATGAATCATGAATTGAATCATGAATTGAATCATGAATCATGAATCGATTCATGAATCATAAATCATGAATCATGAATCGAATCATGAATCATGAATCGATTCATGAATCATGAATCATGATATCGAATCATGAATCATGAATCGAATCATGAATCATAAAATTAATCATGAATTGAATCATGAATTGAATCATAAATCATGAATCATGAATTGAATCATGAATCACGAATCGAATCATAATTCATGAATTGAATCATGAATCATGAATCATGAATCATGAATCGAATCATGAATCATGAATTGAATCATGAATCATGAATTGAATCATGAATCATGAATCATGAATCATGAATTGAATCATGAATCATGAATCATGAATTGAATCATGAATCATGATCGAATCCTGAATCATGAATCATGAATTGAATCATAAATTGAATCATAAATAATAAATTATGATTGAATCATGAATCATGAATCGAATCATGAATTGAATCATAAATTGATTCATAAATCATAAATCATGAATTAAATAATGAATCATGAATCATGAATTGAATCATGAATCATGAATCGAATCATGAATCATGAATTGAATCATGAATCATGAATTGAATCATAAATTGAATCATAAATCATAAATCATGAATTGAATCATGAATCATGATCGAATCATGAATCATGATTGAATCATAAATCATGAATCATGAATCGAATCATGAATCATGAATTGAATCATGAATCATGAATTGATCATGAATCATGAATCATGAATCATGAATCGAATCATAAATTATGAATCATAAATCATGAATCGAATCATGAATCATGAATCGAATCATGAATCATGAATCGAATCATGAATCATGAATCATGAATCGAATCATGAATCTCGAATCATGAATTGAATCATGAATCATAAATTGAATCATGATCATGAATCATGAATCGAATCATGAATCATGAATCATGAATCATGAATCGAATCATGAATCATGAATTGAATCATGAATCATGAATTGAATCATGAATCATGAATTGAATCATGAATCATGAATCATGAATCATGAATCGAATCATAAATTATGAATCATGAATCATGAATCGAATCATGAATCATGAATCGAATCATGAATCATGAATCATGAATCGAATCATGAATCTCGAATCATGAATTGAATCATGAATAATGAATTGAATCATGAATTGAATCATAAATCATGAATCATGAATTGAATCATGAATCATAAATCATGAATCAAATCATGAATCATGAATTATGAATCGAATCATGATCATGAATTGAATCATGAATCATAATCATGAATCGAATCATGAATCATGAATTATGAATCGAAATCATGAATCATGAATTGAATCATGAATCATGAATCATGAATTGAATCATGAATCATGAATCATGAATCATGAATCGAATCATGAATCATGAATTGAATCATGAATCATGAATCATGAATCGAATCATGAATCATGAATCATGATTTAAATTATGAATTTAATCATAAATTGAATCATAAATCATAAATCATGAATTGAATCATGAATCATGAATCATGAATTATAAATCATGAATCGAATCATAGATAATCATGAATCATGAATTGAATCATGAATCATGAATCATGATCGAATCTGATCATGAATCATGAATTGAATCATGAATCAATGAATCTGAATTGAATCATAATCATGAATCAGAATCCTGAATCTGAAGAATCATAAATTGAATCATAAATAATAAATCATGAATTGAATCATGAATCGAATCATGAATCATGAATCATGAATTGAATCATAAATTGAATCATAAATCATAAATCATGAATTACATAATGAATCATGAATCATGAATTGAATCATGAATCATGAATCGAATCATGAATCATGAATTGAATCATAATTGAATCATAAATCATAAATCATGAATTGAATCATGAATCATGAATCATGAATTGAATCATGAATCATGAATAATGAATCATGAATCATGAATCATGAAACGAATCATGAATCATGAATCGATTCATGAATCATGAATCAAATCATGAATCATGAAATGAATCATGAATTGAATCATGAATTTAATCATAAATCATGAATCATGATTGAATCATGAATCATGAATCGAATCATGAATCATGAATTGAATCATAAATCATGAATCATGAATCATGAATCATGAATCATGAATTGAATCATGAATCATGAATTGAATCATGAATCATGAATCATGAATCATGAATTGAATCATGAATCATGAATCATGAATTGAATCATGAATCATGAATCGAATCCTGAATCATGAATCATGAATTGAATCATGAATCATGAATTGAATCATAAATTGAATTATAAATAATAAATCATGAATTGAATCATGAATCATGAATCGAATCATGAATCATGAATCGAATCATAAATCATGAATTGAATCATGAATCATGAATTGAATCATAAATTGAATCATAAATCATAAATCATGAATTGAATCATGAATCATGAATCGAATCATGAATCATGAATTGAATCATGAATCATGAATCATGAATCGAATCATGAATCATGAATCGAATCATGAATCATGAATTGAATCATGAATCATGAATTGAATCATGAATCATGAATTGAATCATGAATCATGAATCATGAATCATGAATCGAATCATAAATTATGAATCATGAATCATGAATCGAATCATGAATCATGAATCATGAATTGAATCATGAATAATGAATTGAATCATGAATTGAATCATAAATCATGAATCATGAATTGAATCATGAATCATAAATCATGAATTGAATCATGAATAATGAATCGAATCATGAATCATGAATTGAATCATAAATCATGAATCATGAATCGAATCATGAATCATGAATTGATTCATGAATCATGAATTGAATCATGAATCATGAATCATGAATCATGAATCGAATCATAAATTATGAATCATGAATCATGAATCGAATCATGAATCATGAATCGAATCATGAATCATGAATCATGAATCGAATCATGAATCTCGAATCATGAATTGAATCATGAATCATGAATTGAATCATGAATTGAATTATAAATCATGAATCAAGAATTGAATCATGAATCATAAATCGAATGATGAATCATGAATTGAATCATGAATCATAAATCATAAATCGAATCATGAATCATGAATTATGAATCGAATCATGAATCATGAAACGAATCATGAATTGAATCATGAATTGAATCATGAATCATGAATTGAATTATGAATCATGAATCGAATCATAATTCATGAATTGAATCATGAATCATGAATCATGAATCGAATCATGAATCATGAATTGAATCATGAATCATGAATTGAATCATGAATCATGAATCATGAATCATGAATCATGAATCATGAATTGAATCATGAATCATGAATCGAATCCTGAATCATGAATCATGAATTGAATCATGAATCATGAATTGAATCATAAATTGAATCATAAATAATAAATCATGAATTGAATCATGAATCATGAATCGAATCATGAATTATGAATCATGAATTGAATTATAAATTGAATCATAAATCATAAATCATGAATTAAATAATGAATCATGAATCATGAATTGAATCATGAATCATGAATCCTGAATTGAATCATGAATCATGAATCATGAATTGAATCATGAATCATGAATCGAATCATGAATCATGAATTAAATAATGAATCATGAATCATGAATTGAATCATGAATCATGAATCGAATCATGAATCATGAATCATTAATTGAATCATGAATCATGAATCGATCCATGAATCATGAATTGAATCATGAATCATGAATTGAATCATGAATCATGAATCATGAATCATGAATCATGAATCATGAATTGAATCATGAATCATGAATCGAATCCTGAATCATGAATCATTAATTGTATCATGAATCATGAATTGAATCATAAATTGAATCATAAATAATAAATCATGAATTGAATCATGAATCATGAATCGAATCATGAATCATGAATCATGAATTGAATCATAAATTAAATCATAAATCATAAATCATGAATTAAATAATGAATCATGAATCATGAATGGAATCATGAATCATGAATCATTAATCATGAATTGAATCATGAATCATGAATCATGAATTGAATCATGAATCATGAATCGATCCATGAATCATGAATTGAATCATGAATCATGAATTGAATCATGAATCATGAATCATGAATCATGAATCATGAATCATGAATTGAATCATGAATCATGAATCGAATCCTGAATCATGAATCATGAATTGTATCATGAATCATGAATTGAATCATAAATTGAATCATAAATAATAAATCATGAATTGAATCATGAATCATGAATCGAATCATGAATCATGAATCATGAATTGAATCATAAATTAAATCATAAATCATAAATCATGAATTAAATAATGAATCATGAATCATGAATGGAATCATGAATCATGAATTGAATCATGAATCATGAATCGAATCATGAATCATGAATTATGAATCATGAATCATGAATTGAATCATGAATCATGAATTGAATCATGAATCATGAATTAAATCATAAATTGAATCATAAATCATAAATCATGAATTGAATCATAAATCATGAATCATGAGTTATGAATCATGAATCGAATCATGAATCATGAATCATGAATTGAATCATGAATCATGAATAATGAATCATGAATCATGAATCATGAAACGAATCATGAATCATGAATCGATTCATGAATCATGAATCAAATCATGAATCATGAAATGAATCATGAATTGAATCATGAATTTAATCATAAATCATGAATCATGAATTGAATCATGAATCATGAATCGAATCATGAATCATGAATTGAATCATAAATCATGAATCATGAATCATGAATCATGAATCATGAATTGAATCATGAATCATGAATTGAATCATGAATCATGAATCATGAATCATGAATTGAATCATGAATCATGAATCATGAATTGAATCATGAATCATGAATCGAATCCTGAATCATGAATCATGAATTGAATCATGAATCATGAATTGAATCATAAATTGAATTATAAATAATAAATCATGAATTGAATCATGAATCATGAATCGAATCATGAATCATGAATCGAATCATAAATCATGAATTGAATCATGAATCATGAATTGAATCATAAATTGAATCATAAATCATAAATCATGAATTGAATCATGAATCATGAATCGAATCATGAATCATGAATTGAATCATGAATCATGAATCATGAATCGAATCATGAATCATGAATCGAATCATGAATCATGAATTGAATCATGAATCATGAATTGAATCATGAATCATGAATTGAATCATGAATCATGAATCATGAATCATGAATCGAATCATAAATTATGAATCATGAATCATGAATCGAATCATGAATCATGAATCATGAATTGAATCATGAATAATGAATTGAATCATGAATTGAATCATAAATCATGAATCATGAATTGAATCATGAATCATAAATCATGAATTGAATCATGAATAATGAATCGAATCATGAATCATGAATTGAATCATAAATCATGAATCATGAATCGAATCATGAATCATGAATTGATTCATGAATCATGAATTGAATCATGAATCATGAATCATGAATCATGAATCGAATCATAAATTATGAATCATGAATCATGAATCGAATCATGAATCATGAATCGAATCATGAATCATGAATCATGAATCGAATCATGAATCTCGAATCATGAATTGAATCATGAATCATGAATTGAATCATGAATTGAATTATAAATCATGAATCAAGAATTGAATCATGAATCATAAATCGAATGATGAATCATGAATTGAATCATGAATCATAAATCATAAATCGAATCATGAATCATGAATTATGAATCGAATCATGAATCATGAAACGAATCATGAATTGAATCATGAATTGAATCATGAATCATGAATTGAATTATGAATCATGAATCGAATCATAATTCATGAATTGAATCATGAATCATGAATCATGAATCGAATCATGAATCATGAATTGAATCATGAATCATGAATTGAATCATGAATCATGAATCATGAATCATGAATCATGAATCATGAATTGAATCATGAATCATGAATCGAATCCTGAATCATGAATCATGAATTGAATCATGAATCATGAATTGAATCATAAATTGAATCATAAATAATAAATCATGAATTGAATCATGAATCATGAATCGAATCATGAATTATGAATCATGAATTGAATTATAAATTGAATCATAAATCATAAATCATGAATTAAATAATGAATCATGAATCATGAATTGAATCATGAATCATGAATCCTGAATTGAATCATGAATCATGAATCATGAATTGAATCATGAATCATGAATCGAATCATGAATCATGAATTAAATAATGAATCATGAATCATGAATTGAATCATGAATCATGAATCGAATCATGAATCATGAATCATTAATTGAATCATGAATCATAAATCATAAATCATGAATTGAATCATAAATCATAAATCATGAATTGAATCATAAATCATGAATCATGAATTATGAATCATGAATCGAATCATGAATCATGAATCATGAATTGAATCATGAATCATGAATAATGAATCATGAATCATGAATCATGAAACGAATCATGAATCATGAATCGATTCATGAATCATGAATCAAATCATGAATCATGAAATGAATCATGAATTGAATAATGAATTTAATCATAAATCATGAATCATGAATTGAATCATGAATCATGAATCGAATAATGAATCATGAATTGAATCATAAATCATGAATCATGAATCATGAATCATGAATCGAATCATGAATTGAATCATGAATCATGAATTGAATCATGAATCATGAATCATGAATTGAATCATGAATTATGAATCATGAATTGAATCCTGAATCATGAATTGAATCCTGAATCATGAATCGAATCCTGAATCATGAATCATGAATTGAATCATGAATCATGAATTGAATCATAAATTGAATCATAAATAATAAATCATGAATTGAATCATGAATCATGAATCGAATCATGAATCATGAATTGAATCATGAATCATGAATTGAATCATATATTGAATCATAAATCATAAATCATGAATTGAATCATGAATCATGAATCGAATCATGAATCGTGAATTGAATCATGAATCATGAATCATGAATCGAATCATGAATCATGAATCATGAATCATGAATCGAATCATGAATCATGAATTGAATCATGAATCATGAATTGAATCATGAATCAAGAATTGAATCATGAATCATGAATCATGAATCATGAATCGAATCATAAATTATGAATCATGAATCATGAATCGAATCATGAATCATGAATTGAATCATGAATCATGAATCATGAATCGAATCATGAATCTCGAATCATGAATTGAATCATGAATAATGAATTGAATCATGAATTGAATCATAAATCATGAATCATGAATTGAATCATGAATCATAAATCATGAATCGAATCATGAATCATGAATTATGAATCGAATCATGAATCATGAATTGAATCATGAATCATAAATCATGAATCGAATCATGAATCATGAATTATGAATCGAATCATGAATCATGAATTGAATCATGAATCATGAATCATGAATTGAATCATGAATCATGAATCATGAATCGAATCATGAATCATGAATTGAATCATGAATCATGAATCATGAATCAAATCATGAATCATGAATCATGATTTAAATTATGAATTGAATCATAAATTGAATCATAAATCATAAATCATAATTTGAATCATGAATCATGAATCTTGAATTATGAATCATGAATCGAATCATGAATCATGAATTGATCCATGAATCATGAATCATGAATCGAATCATGAATCATGAATCATGAATTGAATCATGAATCATGAATTGAATCATGAATCATGAATCATGAATTGAATCATTAATCATGAATCGAATCCTGAATCATGAATCATGAATTGAATCATGAATCATGAATTGAATCATAAATTGAATCATAAATAATAAATCATGAATTGAATCATGAATCGAATCATGAATTGAATCATAAATTAATTCATAAATCATAAATCATGAATTACATAATGAATCATGAATCATGAATTGAATCATGAATCATGAATCGAATCATGAATCATGAATTGAATCATGAATCTTGAATTAAATCATCAATTGAATCATAAATCATGAATTGAATCATGAACCATGAATCGAATCATGAATCATGAATTGAATCATAAATCATGAATCATGAATCGAATCATGAATCATATATCGAATCATGAATCATGAATCATGAATCGAATCATGAATCTCGAATCATGAATTGAATCATGAATCATGAATTGAATCATGAATTGAATTATAAATCATAAATCATGAATTTGAATCATGAATCATAATTCGAATGATGAATCATGAATTAAATCATGAATTCATAAATCATGAATCGAATCATGAATCATGAATTATGAATCGAATCATGAATCATGAAATGAATCATGAATTGATTCATGAATTGAATCATAAATCATGAATCATGAATTGAATCATGAATCATGAATCAAATCATAATTCATGAATTGAATCATGAATCATGAATCATGAATCATGAATCATGAATCGATCCATGAATCATTGAATTGAATCATGAATCATAAATTGAATCATGAATCATGAATCATGAATCATGAATCATGAATTGAATCATGAATCATGAATCGAATCCTGAATCATGAATCATGAATTGTATCATGAATCATGAATTGAATCATAAATTGAATCATAAATAATAAATCATGAATTGAATCATGAATCATGAATCGAATCATGAATCATGAATCATGAATTGAATCATAAATTAAATCATAAATCATAAATCATGAATTAAATAATGAATCATGAATCATGAATGGAATCATGAATCATGAATCATTAATCATGAATTGAATCATGAATCATGAATCATGATTGAATCATGAATCATGAATCGAATCATGAATCATGAATTAAATAATGAATCATGAATCATGAATTGAATCATGAATCATGAATTGAATCATGAATCATGAATTAAATCATAATTGAATCATAAATCATAAATCATGAATTGAATCATAAATCATGAATCATGAATTATGAATCATGAATCGAATCATGAATCATGAATCATGAATTGAATCATGAATCATGAATAATGAATCATGATCATGAATCATGAAACGAATCATGAATCATGAATCGATTCATGAATCATGAATCAAATCATGAATCATGAAATGAATCATGAAGTGAATCATGAATTTAATCATGAATCATGAATTGAATCATGAATCATGAATCGAATCATGAATCATGAATTGAATCATAATCATGAATCATGAATCATGAATCATGAATCGAATCATGAATCATGAATTGAATCATGAATCATGAATTGAATCATGAATCATGAATCATGAATCTTGAATTGAATCATGATCATGAATCATGAATTGAATCATGAATCATGAATCGAATCCTGAATCATGAATCATGAATTGAATCATGAATCATGAATTGAATCATAAATTGAATCATAAATAATAAATCATGATTGAATCATGAATCATGAATTGAATCATGAATCATGAATTGAATCATAAATTGAATCATAAATCATAAATCATGAATTGAATCATGAATCATGAATCGAATCATGAATCATGAATTGAATCATGAATCATGAATCATGAATCGAATCATGAATTGAATCATTAATCATGAATCATGAATCGAATCATGAATCATGAATCATGAAATCATGAATCGAATCATGAATCATGAATTGAATCATGAATCATGAATTGAATCATAAATCATGAATTGAATCATGAATCATGAATCATGAATCGAATCATAAATTATGAATCATGAATTAAATCATGAATCATGAATCATGAATTATGAATCATGAATCGAATCCATGAATCATGAATTGAATCATGAATCATGAATCATGAATCGAATCATGAATCATAAATTGATCATAATTGTAATCATAAATCATAAATCATGAATTACATAATGAATCATAAATCATGAATTGAATCATGAATCATGAATCGAATCATGAATCATGAATCATGAATCATGAATCGAATCATGAATCATGAATCATGATTTAAATTATGAATTGAATCATAAAATTGAATCATAATCATAAATCATGAATTAAATCATGAATCATGAATCATGAATTATGAATCATGAATCGAATCATGAATCATGAATTGAATCATGAATCATGAATCATGAATCGAATCATGAATCATGAATCATGAATTGAATCATGAATCATGAATCGATTCATGAATCATAAATCATGAATCATGAATCGAATCATGAATCATGAATCGATTCATGAATCATGAATCGATTCATGAATCATGAATCATGATCGAATCATGAATCATAAAATGAATCATGAATTGAATCATGAATTGAATCATAAATCATGAATCATGAATTGAATCATGAATCATGAATCGAATCATAATTCATGAATTGAATCATGAATCATGAATCATGAATCATGAATCGAATCATGAATCATGAATTGAATCATGAATCATGAATTGAATCATGAATCATGAATCATGAATCATGAATTGAATCATGAATCATGAATCATGAATTGAATCATGAATCATGAATCAAATCCTGAATCATGATCATGAATTGAATCATAAATTGAATCATAAATAATAAATTATGAATTGAATCACGAATCATGAATCGAATCATGAATTGAATCATAAATTGATTCATAAATCATAAATCATGAATTAAAATAATGAATCATGAATCATGAATTGAATCATGAATCATGAATCGAATCATGAATCTTGAATTGAATCATGAATCATGAATTGAATCATAAATCATAATCATGAATTGAATCATGAATCATGAATCGAATCATGAATCATGAATTGAATCATAAATCATGAATCATGAATCGAATCATGAATCATGAATTGAATCATAAATCATGAATTGAATCATGAATCATGATCATGAATCATGAATCGAATCATAAATTATGAATCATGAATCATGAATCGAATCATGAATCATGAATCGAATCATGAATCATGAATCATGAATCGAATCAGTGAATCATGAATCATGAATCATGAATCGAATCATGAATCATGAATTGAATCATGAATCATGAATTGAATCATGAATCATGAATTGAATCATGAATCATGAATCATGAATCATGAATCGAATCATAAATTATGAATCATGAATCATGAATCGAATCATGAATCATGAATCGAATCATGAATCATGAATCATGAATCGATCATGAATCTCGAATCATGAATTGAATCATGAATAATGAATTGAATCATGAATTGAATCATAAAAATCTTGAATCATGAATTGAATCATGAATCATAAATCATGAATCGAATCATGAATCCTGATTATGAATCGAATCATGAATCATGAATTGAATCATGAATCATAAATCATGAATCGAATCATGATCATGAATTATGAATCGAATCATGAATCATGAATTGAATCATGAATCATGAATCATGAATTGAATCATGAATCATGAATCATGAATCATGAATCGAATCATGAATCATGAATTGAATCATGAATCATAAATCATGAATTGAATCATGAATCATGAATCATGAATTATGAATCATGAATCGAATCATGAATCATGAATTGAATCATGAATCATGAATCATGAATCGAATCATGAATCATGAATCATGAATTGAATCATGAATCATGAATTGAATCATGAATCATGAATCATGAATTGAATCATTAATCATGAATCGAATCCTGAATCATCAATCATGAATTGAATCATGAATCATGAATTGAATCATAAATTGAATCATAAATAATAAATCATGAATTGAATCATGAATCGAATCATGATCATGAATCATGAATTGAATCATAAATTGAATCATAAATCATAAATCATGAATTACATAATGAATCATAAATCATGAATTGAATCATGAATCATGAATCGAATCATGAATCATGAATTGAATCATGAATCATGAATTGAATCATAAATTGAATCATAAATCATAAATCATGATTAATCCTGAATCATGCAATCATGAATTCGAATCATGAATCATGAATTGAATCATATAAATCATTGAATCATGAATTGAATCATAGATAATCATGAATTGAATCATGATTGAATCATGACATCATCATGAATCATGAATCGAATCATAAATTATGAATCATGAATCATGAATCGAATCATGAATCATGAATCGAATCATGAATCATGAATCATGAATCGAATCATGAATCTCGAATCATGAATTGAATCATGAATCATGAATTGAATCATGAATTGAATTATAAATCATGAATCATGAATTGAATCATGAATCATAATTCGAATGATGAATCATGAATTAAATCATGAATCATAAATCATGAATCGAATCATGAATCATGAACTTATGAATCGAATCATGAATCATGAAATGAATCATAATTTGATTCATGAATTGAATCATAAATCATGAATCATGAATTGAATCATGAATCATGAATCAAATCATAATTCATGAATTGAATCATGAATCATGATCATGAATCATGAATCGATCCATGAATCATGAATTGAATCATGAATCATGAATTGAATCATGAATCATGAATTGAATCATGAATCATGAATCATGAATCATGAATCATGAATTGAATCATGAATCATGAATCGAATCCTGAATCATGAATCATGAATTGTATCATGAATCATGAATCATGAATTGTATCATGAATCATGAATTGAATCATAAATTGAATCATAAATAATAAATCATGAATTGAATCATGAATCGAATCATGAATCATGAATCATGAATTGAATCATAAATTGGATCATAAATCATGAATTAAATAATGAATCATGAATCATGAATGGAATCTTGAATCATGAATCATTAATCATGAATTGAATCATGAATCATGAATCATGAATTGAATCATGAATCATGAATCGAATCATGAATCATGAATTAAATAATGAATCATGAATCATGAATTGAATCATGAATCATGAATTGAATCATGAATCATGAATTAAATCATAAATTGAATCATAAATCATAAATCATGAATTGAATCATAAATCATGAATCATGAATTATGAATCATGAATCGAATCATGAATCATGAATCATGAATTGAATCATGAATCATGAATAATGAATCATGAATCATGAATCATGAAACTTATCATGAATCATAAATCGATTCATGAATCATGAATCAAATCATGAATCATGAAATGAATCATGAATTGAATCATGAATTTAATCATAAATCATGAATCATAAATTGAATCATGAATCATGAATCGAATCATGAATCATGAATTGAATAATAAATCATGAATCATGAATCATGAATCATGAATCATGAATCGAATCACGAATCATGAATTGAATCATGAATCATGAATTGAATCATGAATCATGAATCATGAATCATGAATTGAATCATGAATCATGAATCATGAATTGAATCATGAATCATGAATCGAATCCTGAATCATGAATCATGAATTGAATCATGAATCATGAATTGAATCATAAATTGAATCATAAATAATAAATCATGAATTGAATCATGAATCATGAATCGAATCATGAATCATGAATCGAATCATGAATCATGAATTGAATCATGAATCATGAATTGAATCATAAATTGAATCATAAATCATAAATCATGAATTGAATCATGAATCATGAATCGAATCATGAATCATGAATTGAATCATGAATCATGAATCATGAATCGAATCATGAATCATGAATCATGAATCATGAATCGAATCATGAATCATGAATTGAATCATGAATCATGAATTGAATCATGAATCATGAATTGAATCATGAATCATGAATCATGAATCATGAATCGAATCATAAATTATGAATCATGAATCATGAATCGAATCATGAATCATGAATCGAATCATGAATTATGAATCGAATCATGAATCTCGAATCATGAATTGAATCATGAATAATGAATTGAATCAGGAATTGAATCATAAATCATGAATCATGAAATGAATCATGAATCATAAATCATGAATCGAATCATGAATCATGAATTATGAATCGAATCATGAATCATGAATTGAATCATTAATCATAAATCATGAATCGAATCATGAATCATGAATTATGAATCGAATCATGAATCATGAATTGAATCATGAATCATGAATCATGAATTGAATCATGAATCATGAATCATGAATCAAATCATGAATCATGAATTGAATCATGAATCGAATCATGAATCATGAATCATGATTTAAATTATGAATTGAATCATAAATTGAATCATAAATCATAAATCATGAATTGAATCATGAATCATGAATCATGAATTATGAATCATGAATCGAATCATGAATCATGAATTGAATCATGAATCATGAATCATGAATCGAATCATGAATCATAAAATGAATCATGAATTGAATCATGAATTGAATCATGAATCATGAATCGATTCATGAATCATAAATCATGAATCATGAATCGAATCATGAATCATGAATCTAATCATGAATCATGAATCATGAATCGAATCATGAATCATGAATCGAATCATGAATCATAAAATTAATCATGAATTGAATCATGAATTGAATCATAAATCATGAATCATGAATTGAATCATGAATCACGAATCGAATCATAATTCATGAATTGAATCATGAATCATGAATCATGAATCATGAATCGAATCATGAATCATGAATTGAATCATGAATCATGAATTGAATCATGAATCATGAATCATGAATCATGAATTGAATCATGAATCATGAATCATGAATTGAATCATGAATCATGAATCGAATCCTGAATCATGAATCATGAATTGAATCATAAATTGAATCATAAATAATAAATTATGAATTGAATCATGAATCATGAATCGAATCATGAATTGAATCATAAATTGATTCATAAATCATAAATCATGAATTAAATAATGAATCATGAATCATGAATTGAATCATGAATCATGAATCGAATCATGAATCATGAATTGAATCATGAATCATGAATTGAATCATAAATTGAATCATAAATCATAAATCATGAATTGAATCATGAATCATGAATCGAATCATGAATCATGAATTGAATCATAAATCATGAATCATGAATCGAATCATGAATCATGAATTGAATCATGAATCATGAATTGAATCATGAATCATGAATCATGAATCATGAATCGAATCATAAATTATGAATCATAAATCATGAATCGAATCATGAATCATGAATCGAATCATGAATCATGAATCGAATCATGAATCATGAATCATGAATCGAATCATGAATCTCGAATCATGAATTGAATCATGAATCATAAATTGAATCATGAATCATGAATCATGAATCGAATCATGAATCATGAATCATGAATCATGAATCGAATCATGAATCATGAATTGAATCATGAATCATGAATTGAATCATGAATCATGAATTGAATCATGAATCATGAATCATGAATCATGAATCGAATCATAAATTATGAATCATGAATCATGAATCGAATCATGAATCATGAATCGAATCATGAATCATGAATCATGAATCGAATCATGAATCTCGAATCATGAATTGAATCATGAATAATGAATTGAATCATGAATTGAATCATAAATCATGAATCATGAATTGAATCATGAATCATAAATCATGAATCAAATCATGAATCATGAATTATGAATCGAATCATGAATCATGAATTGAATCATGAATCATAAATCATGAATCGAATCATGAATCATGAATTATGAATCGAATCATGAATCATGAATTGAATCATGAATCATGAATCATGAATTGAATCATGAATCATGAATCATGAATCATGAATCGAATCATGAATCATGAATTGAATCATGAATCATGAATCATGAATCGAATCATGAATCATGAATCATGATTTAAATTATGAATTTAATCATAAATTGAATCATAAATCATAAATATCATGAATTGAATCATGAATCATGAATCATGAATTATAAATCATGAATCGAATCATGAATCATGAATTGAATCATGAATCATGAATCATGAATCGAATCCTGAATCATGAATCATGAATTGAATCATGAATCATGAATCATGAATTGAATCATTAATCATGAATCGAATCCTGAATCATGAATCATAAATTGAATCATAATAATAAATCATGAATTGAATCATGAATCGAATCATGAATCATGAATCATGAATTGAATCATAAATTGAATCATAAATCATAAATCATGAATTACATAATGAATCATGAATCATGAATTGAATCATGAATCATGAATCGAATCATGAATCATGAATTGAATCATAAATTGAATCATAAATCATAAATCATGAATTGAATCATGAATCATGAATCGAATCATGAATCATGAATTGAATCATAAATCATGAATCATGAATCGAATCATGAATCATGAATTGAATCATGAATCATGAATGAATCATGAATCATGAATCATGAATCATGAATCGAATCATAAATTATGAATCATGAATCATGAATCGAATCATGAATCATGAATCGAATCATGAATCATGAATCATGAATCGAATCATGAATCTCGAATCATGAATTGAATCATGAATCATGAATTGAATCATGAATTGAATTATAAATCATGAATCATGAATTGAATCATGAATCATAATTCGAATGATGAATCATGAATTAAATCATGAATCATAAATCATGAATCGAATCATGAATCATGAATTATGAATAGAATCATGAATCATGAAATGAATCATGAATCATGAATCAAATCATAATTCATGAATTGAATCATGAATCATGAATCATGAATCATGAATCATGAATCGATCCATGAATCATGAATTGAATCATGAATCATGAATTGAATCATGAATCATGAATCATGAATTGAATCATGAATCATGAATCGAATCCTGAATCATGAATCATGAATTGTATCATGAATCATGAATTGAATCATAAATTGAATCATAAATAATAAATCATGAATTGAATCATGAATCATGAATCGAATCATGAATCATGAATCATGAATTGAATCATAAATTGAATCATAAATCATAAATCATGAATTAAATAATGAATCATGAATCATGAATTGAATCATGAATCATTAATCATTAATCATGAATTGAATCATGAATCATGAATTGAATCATGAATCATGAATTGAATCATGAATCATGAATTAAATAATGAATCATGAATCATGAATTGAATCATGAATCATGAATTGAATCATGAATCATGAATTAAATCATAAATTGAATCATAAATCATGAATTGAATCATAAATCATGAATCATGAATTATGAATCATGAATCGAATCATGAATCATGAATCATGAATTGAATCATGAATCATGAATAATGAATCATGAATCATGAAACGAATCATGAATCATGAATCGATTCATGAATCATGAATCAAATCATGAATCATGAAATGAATCATGAATTGAATCATGAATTTAATCATAAATCATGAATCATGAATTGAATCATGAATCATGAATAATGAATCATGAATCATGAAACGAATCATGAATCATGAATCGATTCATGAATCATGAATCAAATCATGAATCATGAAATGAATCATGAATTGAATCATGAATTTAATCATAAATCATGAATCATGAATTGAATCATGAATCATGAATAGAATCATGAATCATGAATTGAATCATAAATCATGAATCATGAATCATGAATCATGAATCATGAATCATGAATCGAATCATGAATCATGAATTGAATCATGAATCATGAATTGAATCATGAATCATGAATCATGAATCATGAATTGAATCATGAATCATGAATCATGAATTGAATCATGAATCATGAATCGAATCCTGAATCATGAATCATGAATTGAATCATGAATTGAATCATAAATTGAATCATAAATAATAAATCATGAATTGAATCATGAATCATGAATCAAATCATGAATCATGAATCGAATCATGAATCATGAATTGAATCATGAATCATGAATTGAATCATAAATTGAATCATAAATCATAAATCATGAATTAAATAATGAATCATGAATCATGAATTGAATCATGAATCATGAATCATTAATCATGAATTGAATCATGAATCATGAATCATGAATTGAATCATGAATCATGAATCGAATCATGAATCATGAATTAAATAATGAATCATGAATCATGAATTGAATCATGAATCATGAATTGAATCATGAATCATGAATTAAATCATAAATTGAATCATAAATCATAAATCATGAATTGAATCATAAATCATGAATCATGAATTATGAATCATGAATCGAATCATGAATCATGAATCATGAATTGAATCATGAATCATGAATAATGAATCATGAATCATGAAACGAATCATGAATCATGAATCGATTCATGAATCATGAATCAAATCATGAATCATGAAATGAATCATGAATTGAATCATGAATTTAATCATAAATCATGAATCATGAATTGAATCATGAATCATGAATAATGAATCATGAATCATGAATCATGAAACGAATCATGAATCATAAATCAATTCATGAATCATGAATCAAATCATGAATCATGAAATGAATCATGAATTTAATCATAAATCATGAATCATGAATTGAATCATGAATCATGAATAGAATCATGAATCATGAATTGAATCATAAATCATGAATCATGAATCATGAATCATGAATCATGAATCATGAATCGAATCATGAATCATGAATTGAATCATGAATCATGAATTGAATCATGAATCATGAATCATGAATCATGAATTGAATCATGAATCATGAATCATGAATTGAATCATGAATCATGAATCGAATCCTGAATCATGAATCATGAATTGAATCATGAATTGAATCATAAATTGAATCATAAATAATAAATCATGAATTGAATCATGAATCATGAATCAAATCATGAATCATGAATCGAATCATGAATCATGAATTGAATCATGAATCATGAATTGAATCATAAATTGAATCATAAATCATAAATCATGAATTGAATCATGAATCATGAATCGAATCATGAATCATGAATTGAATCATGAATCATGAATCATGAATCGAATCATGAATCATGAATCATGAATCATGAATCGAATCATGAATCATGAATTGAATCATGAATCATGAATTGAATCATGAATCATGAATTGAATCATGAATCATGAATCATGAATCATGAATCGAATCATAAATTATGAATCATGAATCATGAATCGAATCATGAATCATGAATCGAATCATGAATCATGAATCATGAATCGAATCATGAATCTCGAATCATGAATTGAATCATGAATAATGAATTGAATCATGAATTGAATCATAAATCATGAATCATGAATTGAATCATGAATCATAAATCATGAATCGAATCATGAATCATGAATTATGAATCGAATCATGAATCATGAATTGAATCATTAATCATAAATCATGAATCGAATCATGAATCATGAATTATGAATCGAATCATGAATCATGAATTGAATCATGAATCATGAATCGTGAATTGAATCATGAATCATGAATCGAATCATGAATCATGAATTGAATCATGAATCATGAATCGAATCATGAATCATGAATCATGATTTAAATTATGAATTGAATCATAAATTGAATCATAAATCATAAATCATGAATTGAATCATGAATCATGAATCATGAATTATGAATCATGAATCGAATCATGAATCATGAATTGAATCATGAATCATGAATTGAATCATGAATCATGAATCATGAATCGAATCATGAATCATGAATCATGAATTGAATCATGAATCATGAATCATGAATCGAATCATGAATCATAAAATGAATCATGAATTGAATCATGAATTGAATCATAAATCATGAATCATGAATTGAATCATGAATCATGAATCGAATCATAATTCATGAATTGAATCATGAATCATGAATCATGAATCATGAATCGAATCATGAATCATGAATTGAATCATGAATCATGAATTGAATCATGAATCATGAATCATGAATTGAATCATGAATCATGAATCATGAATTGAATCATGAATTGAATTATAAATCATGAATCATGAATTGAATCATGAATCATAAATCGAATGATGAATCATGAATTGAATCATGAATCATAAATCATGAATCGAATCATGAATCATGAATTATGAATCGAATCATGAATCATGAAATGAATCATGAATTGAATCATGAATTGAATCATAAATCATGAATCATGAATTGAATCATGAATTGAATCATAAATCATGAATCATGAATTGAATCGTGAATCATGAATCATGAATCATGAAATATTGAATCGAATCATGAATCATGAATTGAATCATGAATTATGAATCATGAATCATGAATTGAATCATGAATCATGAATCATGAATTGAATCATGAATCATGAATCGAATCCTGAATCATGAATCATGAATTGAATCATGAATCATAAATTGAATCATAAATTGAATCATAAATAATAAATCATGAATTAAATCATGAATCATGAATCGAATCATGAATCATGAATCATGAATTAAATCATAAATTGAATCATAAATCATAAATCATGAATTAAATAATGAATCATGAATAATGAATTGAATCATGAATCGAATCATGAATCATGAATTGAATCATGAATCATGAATTGAATCATAAATTGAATCATAAATCATAAATCATGAATTGAATCATGAATCATGAATCGAATCATGAATCATGAATTGAATCATAAATCATGAATCATGAATCGAATCATGAATCATGAATTGAATCATGAATCATTAATTGAATCATGAATCATGAATCGAATCATAAATTATGAATCATGAATCATTAATCGAATCATGAATCATGAATCGAATCATGAATCATGAATCATGAATCGAATCATGAATCTCGAATCATGAATTGAATCATGAATCATGAATTGAATCATGAATTGAATTATAAATCATGAATCATGAATTGAATCATGAATCATAAATCGAATGATGAATCATGAATTGAATCACGAATCATAAATCATGAATCGAATCATGAATCATGAATTATGAATCGAATCATGAATCATGAATTGAATCATGAATCATGAATCATGAATCATGAATCATGAATCGAATCATGAATCATGAATTGTATTATGAATCATGAATCATGAATTGAATCATGAATCATGAATTGAATCATGAATCATGATTCGAATCATGAATTAAATAATAAATCATGAATAATGAATTGAATCATGAATCATGAATCGAATCATGAATCATGAATCATGAATTGAATCATAAATTGAATCATAAATCATAAATCATGAATTGAATCATGAATCATGAATCGAATCATGAATCATGAATTGAATCATGAATCATGAATTAAATCATGAATCATGAATCATGAATCAAATCATGAATCATGAATCGAATCATGAATTATGAATCATGAAGCATGAATTGAATCATGAATCATGAATCGAATCATGAATCATGAATCATGAATCATGAATTAAATCATGAATCATGAATTGAATCATGAATCATGAATCATGAATTGAATCATGAATCATGAATCAAATCATGAAACATGAATTAAATCATGAATCATGAATTGAATCATGAATCATGAATTGCATCATGAATCATGAATTGCATCATGAATCAATAATCATGAATTAAATCATGAATCATGAAATGAATCATGAATCATGAAATGAATCATGAATTGAATCATGAATCATGAATCATGAATTAAATCATGAATCATGAAATGAATTATGAATTGAATTATGAATCATGAATTGAATCAAGAAGCATGAAATGAATCATGAATTGAATCATGAATCGTGAATCATGAATTGAATCATGAATCATGGAATGAATCATAAATTGAATCATGAATCATGAAATGAATCATGAATTGAATCATGAATCAAATCATGAATCATGAATTAAATCATGAATCATGAATTGAATCATGAATCATGAATCGAATCATGAATCATCAATTGAATCATGAATTGAATCATGAATCATGAATCATGAAATGAATCATGAATCATCAATTGAATCATCAATTGAATCATAAATCATGAATCATCAATTAAATCATGAATCATGAATCGAATCATGAATCATGAATCATGAATTGAATCATGAATCATGAATCATCAATTGAATCATGAATTGAATCATAAATCATGAATCATCAATTGAATCATGAATCATGAATCGAATCATGAATCATGAATTGACTCATGAATCATGAATTGAATCATGAATCATGAATCATGAATTGAATCATGAATCATGAATCATGAATTGAATCATGAATCATGAATCGAATCATGAATCATGAATTAAATAATGAATAATGAATCATGAATTGAATCATGAATCATGAATCGAATCATGAATCATGAATCATGAATTGAATCATGAATCATGAATTAAATCATAAATTGAATCATAAATCATAAATCATGAATTGAATCATGAATCATTAATCATGAATTGAATCATGAATCATGAATCATGAATTGAATCATGAATCATGAATCGAATCATGAATCATGAATTAAATCATAAATTGAATCATAAATCATAAATCATGAATTGAATCATAAATCATGAATCATGAATTATGAATCATGAATCGAATCATGAATCATGAATCATGAATTGAATCATGAATCATGAATAATGAATCATGAATCATGAAACGAATCATGAATCATGAATCGATTCATGAATCATGAATCAAATCATGAATCATGAAATGAATCATGAATTGAATCATGAATTTAATCATAAATCATGAATCATGAATTGAATCATGAATCATGAATAATGAATCATGAATCATGAATCATGAAACGAATCATGAATCATGAATTAAATAATGAATAATGAATCATGAATTGAATCATGAATCATGAATCGAATCATGAATCATGAATCATGAATTGAATCATGAATCATGAATTAAATCATAAATTGAATCATAAATCATAAATCATGAATTGAATCATGAATCATTAATCATGAATTAAATAATGAATCATGAATCATGAAACGAATCATGAATCATGAATCGATTCATGAATCATGAATCAAATCATGAATCATGAAATGAATCATGAATTGAATCATGAATTTAATCATAAATCATGAATCATGAATTGAATCATGAATCATGAATAATGAATCATGAATCATGAATCATGAAACGAATCATGAATCATGAATCGATTCATGAATCATGAATCAATTCATGAATCATGAATCAAATCATGAATCATGAAATGTAATCATGAATTGAATCATGAATTTAATCATAAATCATGAATCATGAATTGAATCATGAATCATGAATCGAATCATGAATCATGAATTGAATCATAAATCATGAATCATGAATCATGAATCATGAATCATGAATCATGAATCGAATCATGAATCATGAATTGAATCATGAATCATGAATTGAATCATGAATCATGAATCGAATCATAAATTATGAATCATGAATCATGAATCGAATCATGAATCATGAATCGAATCATGAATCATGAATCGAATCATAAATTATGAATCATGAATCATGAATCGAATCATGAATCATGAATCGAATCATGAATCATGAATCATGAATCGAATCATGAATCTCGAATCATGAATTGAATCATGAATAATGAATTGAATCATGAATTGAATCATAAATCATGAATCATGAATTGAATCATGAATCATAAATCATGAATCGAATCATAAATCATGAATTATGAATCGAATCATGAATCATGAATTGAATCATTAATCATAAATCATGAATCGAATCATGAATCATGAATTATGAATCGAATCATGAATCATGAATTGAATCATGAATCATGAATCATGAATTGAATCATGAATCATGAATCATGAATCATGAATCGAATCATGAATCATGAATTGAATCATGAATCATGAATCGAATCATGAATCATGAATCATGATTTAAATTATGAATTGAATCATAAATTGAATCATAAATCATAAATCATGAATTGAATCATGAATCATGAATTATGAATCATGAATCGAATCATGAATCATGAATTGAATCATGAATCATGAATCATGAATCGAATCATGAATCATGAATCATGAATTGAATTATGAATCATGAATCATGAATCGAATCATGAATCATAAAATGAATCATGAATTGAATCATGAATTGAATCATAAATCATGAATCATGAATTGAATCATGAATCATGAATCGAATCATAAATCATGAATTGAATCATGAATCATGAATCGAATCATAATTCATGAATTGAATCATGAATCATGAATCATGAATTATGAATCGAATCATAAATCATGAATTGAATCATGAATCATGAATTGAATCATGAATCATGAATCATGAATCATGAATTGAATCATGAATCATGAATCATGAATTGAATCCTGAATCATGAATCATGAATTGAATCATAAATTGAATCATAAATAATAAATTATGAATTGAATCATGAATCATGAATCGAATCATGAATTGAATCATAAATTGATTCATAAATCATAAATCATGAATTAAATAATGAATCATGAATCATGAATTGAATCATGAATCATGAATCGAATCATGAATCATGAATTGAATCATGAATCATGAATTGAATCATAAATTGAATCATAAATCATAAATCATGAATTGAATCATGAATCATGAATCGAATCATGAATCATGAATTGAATCATAAATCATGAATCATGAATCGAATCATGAATCATGAATTGAATCATGAATCATGAATTGAATCATGATCATGAATCATGAATCATGAATCGAATCATGAATCATGAATCGAATCATGAATCATGAATATCATGAATCGAATCATGAATCTCGAATCATGAATTGAATCATGAATCATGAATTGAATCATGAATTGAATTATAAATCATGAATCATGAATTGAATCATGAATCATAAATCGAATGATGAATCATGAATTGAATCATGAATCATAAATCATGAATCGAATCATGAATCATGAATTATGAATCGAATCATGAATCATGAAATGAATCATGAATTGAATCATGAATTGAATCATAAATCATGAATCATGAATTGAATCGTGAATCATGAATCATGAATCATGAATCATGATCGAATCATGAATCATGAATTGAATCATGAATCATGAATTGAATCATGAATTATGAATCATGAATCATGAATTGAATCATGAATCATGAATCATGAATTGAATCATGAATCATGATCGAATCCTGAATCATGAATCATGAATTGAATCATGAATCATAAATTGAATCATAAATTGAATCATAAATAATAAATCATGAATTAAATCATGAATCATGAATCATGAATCGAATCATGAATCATGAATCATGAATTGAATCATAAATTGAATCATAAATCATAAATCATGATTAAATAATGAATCATGAATAATGAATTGAATCATGAATCGAATCATGAATCATGAATTGAATCATGAATCATGAATTGAATCATAAATTGAATCATAAATCATAAATCATGAATTGAATCATGAATCATAAATCGAATCATGAATCATGAATTAAATCATAAATCATGAATCATGAATCGAATCATGAATCATGAATTGAATCATGAATCATTAATTGAATCATGAATCATGAATCGAATCATAAATTATGAATCATGAATCATTAATCGAATCATGAATCATGAATCGAATCATGAATCATGAATCGAATCATGAATCATGAATCATGAATCGAATCATGAATCTCGAATCATGAATTGAATCATGAATCATGAATTGAATCATGATTGAATTATAAATCATGAATCATGAATTGAATCATGAATCATAAATCGAATGATGAATCATGAATTGAATCACGGATCATAAATCATGATCGAATCATGAATCATGAATTATGAATCGATCATAAATCATGAATTGAATCATGAATCATGAATCATGAATCATGAATCATGAATCGAATCATGAATCATGAATTGTATTATGAATCATGACTCATGAATTGAATCATGAATCATGAATTGAATCATGAATCATGATTCGAATCATGAATTAAATAATAAATCATGAATAATGAATTGAATCATGAATCATGAATCGAATCATGAATCATGAATCATGAATTGAATCATAAATTGAATCATAAATCATAAATCATGAATTGAATCATGAATCATGAATCGAATCATGAATCATGAATTGAATCATGAATCATGAATTAAATCATGAATCATGAATCATGAATCGAATCATGAATCATGAATCGAATCATGAATTATGAATCATGAAGCATGAATTGAATAATGAATCATGAATCGAATCATGCATCATGAATCATGAATCATGAATTAAATAATGAATCATGAATTGAATCATGAATCATGAATCATGAATTTAATCATGAATCATGAATCAAATCATGAAACATGAATTGAATCATGAATCATGAATCAAATCATGAATCATGTATTGCATCATGAATCATTAATCATGAATTAAATCATGAATCATGAAATGAATCATGAATCATGAAATGAATTGAATCATGAATCATAAATCATGAATTGAATCATGAATCATGAATCATGAATTATGAATCATGAATCGAATCATGAATCATGAATTGAATCATGAATCATGAATCATGAATCGAATCATGAATCATGAATCATGAATTGAATCATGAATCATGAATTGAATCATGAATCATGAATCATGAATTGAATCATTAATCATGATCGAATCCTGAATCATCAATCATGAATTGAATCATGAATCATGAATTGAATCATAAATTGAATCATAAATAATAAATCATGAATTGAATCATGAATCGAATCATGAATCATGAATCATGAATTGAATCATAAATTGAATCATAAATCATAAATCATGAATTACATAATGAATCATAAATCATGAATTGAATCATGAATCATGAATCGAATCATGAATCATGAATTGAATCATGAATCATGAATTGAATCATAAATTGAATCATAAATCATAAATCATGAATTGAATCATGAATCATGAATCGAATCATGAATCTTGAATTGAATCATAAATCATGAATCATGAATCGAATCATGAATCATGAATTGAATCATGAATCATGAATTGAATCATGAATCATGAATCATGAATCATGAATCGAATCATAAATTATGAATCATGAATCATGAATCGAATCATGAATCATGAATCGAATCATGAATCATGAATCATGAATCGAATCATGAATCTCGAATCATGAATTGAATCATGAATCATGAATTGAATCATGAATTGAATTATAAATCATGAATCATGAATTGAATCATGAATCATAATTCGAATGATGAATCATGAATTAAATCATGAATCATAAATCATGAATCGAATCATGAATCATGAATTATGAATCGAATCATGAATCATGAAATGAATCATAATTTGATTCATGAATTGAATCATAAATCATGAATCATGAATCGAATCCTGAATCATGAATTGTATCATGAATCATGAATTGAATCATAAATTGAATCATAAATAATAAATCATGAATTGAATCATGAATCATGAATCGAATCATGAATCATGAATCATGAATTGAATCATAAATTGGATCATAAATCATGAATTAAATAATGAATCATGAATCATGAATGGAATCTTGAATCATGAATCATTAATCTTGAATTGAATCATGAATCATGAATCATGAATTGAATCATGAATCATGAATCGAATCATGAATCATGAATTAAATAATGAATCATGAATCATGAATTGAATCATGAATCATGAATCGAATCATGAATCATGAATTAAATAATGAATCATGAATCATGAATTGAATCATGAATCATGAATTGAATCATGAATCATGAATTAAATCATAAATGAATCATAAATCATAAATCATGAATTGAATCATAAATCATGAATCATGAATTATGAATCATGAATCGAATCATGAATCATGAATCATGAATTGAATCATGAATCATGAATAATGAATCATGAATCATGAATCATGAAACGAATCATGAATCATAAATCGATTCATGAATCATGAATCAAATCATGAATCATGAAATGAATCATGAATTGAATCATGATTTAATCATAAATCATGAATCATAAATTGAATCATGAATCATGAATCGAATCATGAATCATGAATTGAATAATAAATCATGAATCATGAATCATGAATCATGAATCATGAATCGAATCACGAATCATGATTGAATCATGAATCATGAATTGAATCATGAATCATGAATCATGAATCATGAATTGAATCATGAATCATGAATCATGAATTGAATCATGAATCATGATCGAATCCTGAATCATGAATCATGAATTGAATCATGAATCATGAATTGAATCATAAATTGAATCATAAATAATAAATCATGAATTGAATCATGAATCATGAATCGAATCATGAATCATGAATCGAATCATGAATCATGAATTGAATCATGAATCATGAATTGAATCATAAATTGAATCATAAATCATAAATCATGAATTGAATCATGAATCATGAATCGAATCATGAATCATGAATTGAATCATGAATCATGAATCATGAATCGAATCATGAATCATGAATCATGAATCATGAATCGAATCATGAATCATGAATTGAATCATGAATCATGAATTGAATCATGAATCATGAATCATGAATCATGAATCGAATCATAAATTATGAATCATGAATCATGAATAGAATCACTGAATCATGAATCGAATCATGAATCATGAATCGAATCATGAATTATGAATCGAATCATGAATCTCGAATCATGAATTGAATCATGAATAATGAATTGAATCATGAATTGAATCAGAAATCATGAATCATGTAATGAATCATGAATCATAAATCATGAATCAAATCATGAATCATGAATTATGAATCGAATCATGAATCATGAATTGAATCATTAATCATAAATCATGAATCAGAATCATGAATCATGAATTATGAATCGAATCATGAATCATGAATTGAATCATGAATCATGAATCATGAATTGAATCATGAATCATGAATCATGAATCAATCATGAATCATGAATTGAATCATGAATCGAATCATGAATCATGAATCATGATTTAAATTATGAATTGAATCATAAATTGAATCATAAATCATAATCATGAATTGAATCATGAATCATGAATCATGATTATGAATCATGAATCGAATCATGAATCATGAATTGAATCATGAATCATGAATCATGAATCGAATCATGAATCATAAAATGAATCATGAATTGAATCATGAATTGAATCATGAATCATGAATCGATTCATGAATCATAAATCATGAATCGATTCATGAATCATGAATCATGAATCGATTCATGAATCATGAATCGATTCATGAATCATGAATCATGATCGAATCATGAATCATAAAATGATCATGAATTGAATCATGAATTGAATCATAAATCATGAATCATGAATTGAATCATGAATCACGAATCGAATCATAATTCATGAATTGAATCATGAATCATGAATCATGAATCATGAATCGAATCATGAATCATGAATTGAATCATGAATCATGAATTGAATCATGAATCATGAATCATGAATCATTGAATTGAATCATGAATCATGAATCATGAATTGAATCATGAATCATGAATCGAATCCTGAATCATGAATCATGAATTGAATCATAAATTGAATCATAAATAATAAATTATGAATTGAATCATGAATCATGAATCGAATCATGAATTGAATCATAAATTGATTCATAAATCATAAATCATGAATTAAATAATGAATCATGAATCATGAATTGAATCATGAATCATGAATCGAATCATGAATCATGAATTGAATCATGAATCATGTATTGAATCATAAATTGAATCATAAATCATAAATCATGAATTGAATCATGAATCATGAATCGAATCATGAATCATGAATTGAATCATAAATCATGAATCATGAATCGAATCATGAATCATGAATTGAATCATGAATCATGAATTGAATCATGAATCATGAATCATGAATCATGAATCGAATCATAAATTATGAATCATAAATCATGAATCGAATCATGAATCATGAATCGAATCATGAATCATGAATCATGAATCGAATCTTGAATCTCGAATCATGAATTGAATCATGATTTATAAATTGAATCATGAATCATGAATCATGAATCGAATCATGAATCATGAATCATGAATCATGAATCGAATCATGAATCATGAATTGAATCATGAATCATGAATTGAATCATAAATCATGCATTGAATCATGAATCATGAATCATGAATCATGAATCGAATCATAAATTATGAATCATGAATCATGAATCGAATCATGAATCATGAATCGAATCATGAATCATGAATCATGAATCGAATCATGAATCTCGAATCATGATTGAATCATGAATAATGAATTGAATCATGAATTGAATCATAAATCATGAATCATGAATTGAATCATGAATCATAAATCATGATCAAATCATGAATCATGAATTATGAATCGAATCATGAATCATGAATTGAATCATGAATCATAATCATGAATCGAATCATGAATCATGAATTATGAATCGAATCATGAATCATGAATTGAATCATGAATCATGAATCATGAATTGAATCATGAATCATGAATCATGAATCATGAATCGAATCATGAATCATGAATTGAATCATGAATCATGAATCATGAATCGAATCATGAATCATGAATCATGATTTAAATTATGAATTTAATCATAATTGAATCATAAATCATAAATCATGAATTGAATCATGAATCATGAATCATGAATTATAAATCATGAATCGAATCATGAATCATGAATTGAATCATGAATCATGAATCATGAATCGAATCCTGATCATGAATCATGAATTGAATCATGAATCATGAATCATGAATTGAATCATTAATCATGAATCGAATCCTGAATCATGAATCATAAATTGAATCATAAATAATAAATCATGAATTGAATCATGAATCGAATCATGAATCATGAATCATGAATTGAATCATAAATTGAATCATAAATCATAAATCATGAATTACATAATGAATCATGAATCATGAATTGAATCATGAATCATGAATCGAATCATGAATCATGAATTGAATCATGAATCAGGAATTGAATCATAGATTGAATCATAAATCATAAATCATGAATTGAATCATGAATCATGAATCGAATCATGAATCATGAATTGAATCATAAATCATGAATCATGAATCGAATCATGAATCATGAATTGAATCATGAATCATGAATTGAATCATGAATCATGAATCATGAATCATGAATCGAATCATAAATTATGAATCATGAATCATGAATCGAATCATGAATCATGAATCGAATCATGAATCATGAATCATGAATCGAATCATGAATCTCGAATCATGAATTGAATCATGAATCATGAATTGAATCATGAATTGAATTATAAATCATGAATCATGAATTGAATCATGAATCATAATTCGAATGATGAATCATGAATTAAATCATGAATCATAAATCATGAATCGAATCATGAATCATGAATTATGAATAGAATCATGAATCATGAAATGAATCATGAATTGATTCATGAATTAAATCATAAGTCATGAATCATGAATTGAATCATGAATCATGAATCAAATCATAATTCATGAATTGAATCATGAATCATGAATCATGAATCATGAATCATGAATCGATCCATGAATCATGAATTGAATCATGAATCATGAATTGAATCATGAATCATGAATCATGAATCATGAATCATGAATCATGAATTGAATCATGAATCATGAATCGAATCCTGAATCATGAATCATGAATTGTATCATGAATCATGAATTGAATCATAAATTGAATCATAAATAATAAAATCATGAATTGAATCATGAATCATGAATCGAATCATGAATCATGAATCATGAATTGAATCATAAATTGAATCATAAATCATAAATCATGAATTAAATAATGAATCATGAATCATGAATTGAATCATGAATCATGAATCATTAATCATGAATTGAATCATGAATCATGAATTGAATCATGAATCATGAATCGAATCATGAATCATGAATTAAATAATGAATCATGAATCATGAATTGAATCATGAATCATGAATTGAATCATGAATCATGAATTAAATCATAAATTGAATCATAAATCATAAATCATGAATTGAATCATAAATCATGAATCATGAATTATGAATCATGAATCGAATCATGAATCATGAATCATGAATTGAATCATGAATCATGAATAATGAATCATGAATCATGAAACGAATCATGAATCATGAATCGATTCATGAATCATGAATCAAATCATGAATCATGAAATGAATCATGAATTGAATCATGAATCATGAAATGAATCATGAATTGAATCATGAATTTAATCATAAATCATGAATCATGAATTGAATCATGAATCATGAATAATGAATCATGAATCATGAATCATGAAACGAATCATGAATCATGAATCGGATTCATGAATCATGAATCAAATCATGAATCATGAAATGAATCATGAATTGAATCATGAATTTAATCATAAATCATGAATCATGAATTGAATCATGAATCATGAATAGAATCATGAATCATGAATTGAATCATAAATCATGAATCATGAATCATGAATCATGAATCATGAATCATGAATTGAATCATGAATCATGAATCATGAATTGAATCATGAATCATGAATCGAATCCTGAATCATGAATCATGAATTGAATCATGAATTGAATCATAAATTGAATCATAAATAATAAATCATGAATTGAATCATGAATCATGAATCAAATCATGAATCATGAATCGAATCATGAATCATGAATTGAATCATGAATCATGAATTGAATCATAAATTGAATCATAAATCATAAATCATGAATTAAATAATGAATCATGAATCATGAATTGAATCATGAATCATGAATCATTAATCATGAATTGAATCATGAATCATGAATCATGAATTGAATCATGAATCATGAATCGAATCATGAATCATGAATTAAATAATGAATCATGAATCATGAATTGAATCATGAATCATGAATTGAATCATGAATCATGAATAATGAATCATGAATCATGAATCATGAAACGAATCATGAATCATAAATCAATTCATGAATCATGAATCAAATCATGAATCATGAAATGAATCATGAATTTAATCATAAATCATGAATCATGAATTGAATCATGAATCATGAATAGAATCATGAATCATGAATTGAATCATAAATCATGAATCATGAATCATGAATCATGAATCATGAATCATGAATCGAATCATGAATCATGAATTGAATCATGAATCATGAATTGAATCATGAATCATGAATA
>NW_027446228.1:0-71340 GCF_038048845.1 Mixophyes fleayi | reverse complement strand
TATAAATCATGAATCATGAATTGAATCATGAATCATGAATCATGAATTGAATCATGAATCATAAATCATGAATTGAATCATGAATCATGAATTCAATCATGAATTGAATCATAAATCACAAATTCAATCATGAATCATGAATCATGAATCAAATCATGAATTGAATCATGAATCGAATCATGAATCATGAATTATGAATTGAATCATGAATCATGAATCATGAATCATGAATTGAATCATGAATCGAATCATGAATCATAAATCAAGAATCATGAATCGAATCATGAATCATGAATTAAGAATCATGAATAGAATCATAAATCATGAATTGAATCATGAATAATGAATCATGAATCATGAATTAAATCATGAATCATGAATCATGAATCATGAATCATGAATTGAATCATGAATAATGAATCATGAATCATGAATCATGAATTGAATCATGAATCATAAATCGAATCATGAATCATGAATTGAATCATGAATGAATCATGAATCATGAATCATGAATTGAATCATGAATCATGAATCGAATCATGAATCATGAATCATGAATTGAATCATGAATCAAATCATGAATGAATCATGAATCATGAATCATGAATTGAATCATGAATCATGAATCATGAATTGAATCATGAATCATGAATTGAATCATAAATCATGAATCATGAATCATGAATCAAGTATCATGAATCGAATTATGAATCGAATAATGAATCATGAATCAAGTATCATGAATCGAATTATGAATCATGAATTGAATCATGAATCATGAATCATGAATCATGAATCATGAATTGAATCATGAATCATGGATCGAATCATGAATCATGAATCATGAATCGAATCGAATCATGAATCATGAATGATGAATCGAATAATGAATCATGAATTGAATCATGAATCATGAATTGAATCATGAATCATGAATTGAATCAAAAATCATGAATCATGAATTCTGAATCATGAATTGAATCATGAATCATGAATTAAATCAAGAATCAGGAATCATGAATCATGAATCATAATTTATGAATCATGAATCATGAATCATGAATCATGAATTATGAATCATGAATCACGAATCATGAATCGAATCATGAATTATGAATTGAATCATGAATCATGAATCATGAATTGAATCATGAATCGAATCATGAATCATGAATCGAATCATGAATCATGAATTCTGAATCATGAATCATGGATCGAATCATGAATTGAATCAGGATTCGAATCATGAATCATAAATCATGAATCATAAATTGAATCATGAATCATGAATCGAATCAGGATTCGAATCATGAATTGAATCAGGATTCGAATCATGAATTGAATCATGAATCATGAATTATGAATCATGAATTGAATCATGAATCATGAATTGAATCAAGAATCATGAATCATGAATTATGAATCATGAATTGAATCATGAATCATGAATCATGAATCATGAATTCAATCATGAATTGAATCATGAATCATGAATTGAATCATAAATCATGAATTGAATCATGAATCATGAATTGAATCATGAATCATGAATTGAATCATGAATCATGAATCATGAATTGAATCATGAATCATGAATTCAATTGAGAATTCAATCATGAATCATGAATTGAATCATGAATTGAATCATGAATCATTAATTAAATCTTGAATTGAATCATGAATCATGAATCATGAATTGAATCATGAATCATGAATCATGAATCATGAATCATGAATTGAATCATGAATCATGAATCAAATCTTGAATTGAATCATGAATCATGAATCATGAATTGAATCATGAATCATAAATCAAATCATGAATGAATCATGAATCATGAATTGAATCATGAATCATGAATCGAATCATGAATCATGAATTATGAATTAAATCATGAATCATGAATTGAATCATGAATCATGAATCAAATCATGAATGAATCATGAATCATGAATCATGAATTGAATCATGAATCATGAATCAAATCATGAATCATGAATTATGAATTGAATCATGAATCATGAATCATGAATTGAATCATGAATCATGAATCATGAATTGAATCATGAATCATGAATCATGAATCATGAATTAAATCATGAATCATGAATCATGAATTGAATCATGAATCATGAATCATAAATCGAATAATGAATCATGAATTGAATCAGGATTCGAATCATGAATTGAATCAGAATTCGAATCATGAATTGAATCAGAATTCGAATCATGAATTGAATCATGAATCATGAACTGAATCATAAATCAAGAATTATGATTCATGAATTGAATCATGAATCATGAATTGAATCAAGAATCATGAATCATGAATTATGAATCATGAATTGAATCATGAATCATGAATTATGAATCATAAATCGAAAAATGAATCATGAATTGAATCAGGATTCGAATCATGAATTGAATCAGAATTCGAATCATGAATTGAATCATGAATCATGAACTGAATCATAAATCATGAATTATGATTCATGAATTGAATCATGAATCATGAATTGAATCAAGAATCATGAATCATGAATTATGAATCATGAATTGAATCATGAATCATGAATCATGAATTATGAATTGAATCATGAATCATGAATCATGAATTGAATCATGAATCATGAATCGAATCATGAATTATGAATCATGAATTGAATTATGAATCATGAATCATGAATCAAATTATGAATCATGAATTGAATCATGAATCATGAATTATGAATCGAATCATGAATCATGAATCAAGTATCATGAATCAAATCATGAATCATGAATCGAATCATGAATCGAATCATGAATCATGAATTCAATCATGAATCACGAATCGAATCGAATCATGAATCAAGAATCATGAATCAAATCATGAATCATGAATTGAATCATGAATCATGAATCATGAATTGAATCATGAATCATGAATCGAATCAGGATTCGAATCATGAATTGAATCAGGATTCGAATCATGAATTGAATCATGAATCATGAATTATGAATCATGAATTGAATCATGAATCATGAATTGAATCATGAATCATGAATCGAATCATTAATCATGAATCATGGATTGAATCATGAATCATGAATCAAGAATCATGAATCGAATCATGAATCATGAATTGAATCATGAATCATGAATTGAATCAAGAATCATGAATCATGAATTGAATCATGAATCATGAATCATGAATTGAATCATGAATCATGAATTGAATCATGAATGAATCATGAATCATGAATCATGAATCATGAATCATGAATCGAATCATGAATCATGAATCATGAATTGAATCATGAATCATGAATCAAATCATGAATGAATCATAAATCATGAATCATGAATTGAATAATGAATCATGAATCATGAATTGAATCATGAATCATGAATTGAATCATAAATCATGAATCATGAATTGAATCATGAATCATGAATTGAATCATAAATCATGAATCATGAATTGAATCATGAATCATGAATTATGACTCGAATCATGAATCATGAATCAAGTATCATGAATCGAATTATGAATCATGAATTGAATCATGAATCATGAATCATGAATCATGAATTGAATCATGAATCATGAATCGAATCATGAATCATGAATCATGAATCGAATCGAATCATGAATCAAGAATCATGAATCGAATCATGAATCATGAATCGAATCATGAATCATGAATTGAATCATGAATCATGAATTGAATCATGAATCATGAATCATAAATCATTAATTGAATTATGAATCATGAATTCAATCATAAATCATGAACCGAATCATGAATCATGAATTATGAATCATGAATTGAATCATGAATCATGAATTGAATCAAAAATCATGAATCATGAATTATGAATCATGAATTGAATCATGAATCATGAATCATGAATTGAATCATGAATTGAATCATGAATCATGAATTGAATCATGAATCATGAATCAAATCATGAATTGAATCATGAATCATGAATTGAATCATGAATCATGAATTAAATCATGAATTGAATCATAAATCACAAATTCAATCATGAATCATGAATCATGAATCAAATCATGAATCATGAATCATGAATTGAATCATGAATCATGAATCAAATCATGAATTGAATCATGAATCGAATCATGAATCATGAATTATGAATTGAATCATGAATCATGAATCAAATCATGAATCATGAATCATGAATTGAATCATGAATCATGAATCAAATCATGAATCATGAATTGAATCATGAATCATGAATCAAATCATGAATGAATCATAAATCATGAATCATGAATTGAATAATGAATCATGAATCATGAATTGAATCATGAATCATGAATTGAATCATAAATCATGAATCATGAATTGAATCATGAATCATGAATCATGAATTATGAATCATGAATTCTGAATCATGAATTCTGAATCATGAATCATTAATTATGAATCATGAATTGAATCATGAATCATGAATTGAATCATGAATCATGAATTGAATCATGAAACATGAATCATGAATTTAATCATGAATCATGAATTATGAATCATGAATTGAATCATGAATCATGAATTGAATCAAGAATCATGAATCATGAATTGAATCATGAATCATGAATCATGAATTGAATCATGAATCATGAATCGAATCATGAATCATGAATCATAAATTCAATCATTAATCATGAATCATGAATCATGAATCATGAATCGAATCATGAATCATGAATCAAGAATCATGAACCGAATCATGAATCATGATTTGAATCATGAATCATGAATTGAATCATGAATCATGAATTGAATCATGAATCATGGATCATGAATCATGAATTAAATCATGAATCATGAATCGAATCATGAATCAAGAATCAAGAATCATGAGTCGAATAATTAATCATGAATTGAATCATGAATCATGAATGAATCATGAATCATGAATTATTAATTGAATCATGAATCATGAATTGAATTATGAATTGAAACATGAATCATGACTTGAATCATGAATCATGAATTGAATCATGAATCATGAATCATGAATTGAATCATGAATCATGAATTGAATCATAAATTGAATCATTAATCATAAATTGAATCATGAATCACGAATCATGAATCGAATCATGAATCATGAATCGAATCATGAATTATGAATTGAATCATGAATCATGAATCATGAATCATGAATCAAGAATCATGAATCGAATCATGAATCATGAATCATGAATCATGAATTGAATCATGAATCATGAATTGAATCATGAATCATAAATCTAATCATGAATCATGAATTGAATCAGGATTCGAATCATGAATTGAATCAGGATTCGAATCATGAATTGAATCATGAATCATGAATTGAATCATGAATCATGAACCGAATCATGAATCATGAATTATGAATCATGAATTGAATCATGAATCATGAATTGAATAAAGAATCATGAATCATGAATTATGAATCATGAATTGAATCATGAATCATGAATCATGAATTGAATCATGAATCATGAATTGAATCATGAATCATAATTTGAATCATGAATCATGAATTGAATCATGAATCATGAATCATGAATTGAATCATGAATCATAAATCATGAATTGAATCATGAATCATGAATTCAATCATGAATTGAATCATAAATCACAAATTCAATCATGAATCATGAATCATGAATCAAATCATGAATTGAATCATGAATCATGAATTGAATCATGTATCGAATCATGAATCATGAATTATGAATTGAATCATGAATCATGAATCATGAATCATGAATTGAATCATGAATCGAATCGTGAATCATAAATCAAGAATCATGAATCGAATCATGAATCATGAATTAAGAATCATGAATCGAATCATAAATCATGAATTGAATCATGAATAATGAATCATGAATCATGAATTAAATCATGAATCATGAATCATGAATCATGAATCATGAATTGAATCATGAATAATGAATCATGAATCATGAATCATGAATTGAATCATGAATCATGAATCATGAATCATGAATAGAATCATGAATCATGAATCATAAATCGAATCATGAATCATGAATTGAATCATGAATGAATCATGATTCATGAATCATGAATTGAATCATGAATCATGAATCGAATCATGAATCATGAATCATGAATTGAATCATGAATCAAATCATGAATGAATCATGAATCATGAATCATGAATTGAATCATGAATCATGAATCATGAATTGAATCATGAATCATGAATTGAATCATAAATCATGAATCATGAATCATGAATCAAGTATCATGAATCGAATTATGAATCGAATAATGAATCATGAATCAAGTATCATGAATCGAATTATGAATCATGAATTGAATCATGAATCATGAATCATGAATCATGAATTGAATCATGAATCATGGATCGAATCATGAATCATAATTCATGAATCGAATCGAATCATGAATCATGAATCAAGAATGATGAATCGAATAATGAATCATGAATTGAATCATGAATCATGAACCGAATCATGAATCATGAATTATGAATCATGAATTGAATCATGAATCATGAATTGAATCATGAATCATGAATCATGAATTGAATCATGAATCATGAATCAAATCTTGAATTGAATCATGAATCATGAATTAAATCAAGAATCAGGAATCATGAATCATGAATCATGAATTATGAATCATGAATCATGAATCATGAATCATGAATTATGAATCATGAATCACGAATCATGAATCGAATCATGAATTATGAATTGAATCATGAATCATGAATCATGAATTGAATCATGAATCGAATCATGAATCATGAATCGAATCATGAATCATGAATTCTGAATCATGAATCATGGATCGAATCATGAATTGAATCAGGATTCGAATCATGAATCATAAATCATGAATCATAAATTGAATCATGAATCATGAATCGAATCAGGATTCGAATCATGAATTGAATCCGGATTCGAATCATGAATTGAATCATGAATCATGAATCATGAATTGAATCATGAATCATGAATTGAATCAAGAATCATGAATCATGAATTATGAATCATGAATTGAATCATGAATCATGAATCATGAATCATGAATTCAATCATGAATTGAATCATGAATCATGAATTGAATCATAAATCATGAATTGAATCATGAATCATGAATTGAATCATGAATCATGAATTGAATCATGAATCATGAATCATGAATTGAATCATGAATCATGAATTCAATTGAGAATTCAATCATGAATCATGAATTGAATCATGAATTGAATCATGAATCATTAATTAAATCTTGAATTGAATCATGAATCATGAATCATGAATTGAATCATGAATCATGAATCATGAATTTAATCATGAATCATGAATTGAATCATGAATCATGAATCATAAATTGAATCATGAATCATGAATCAAATCTTGAATTGAATCATGAATCATGAATTGAATCATGAATCATAAATCAAATCATGAATGAATCATGAATCATGAATCATGAATTGAATCATGAATCATGAATCGAATCATGAATCATGAATTATGAATTAAATCATGAATCATGAATTGAATCATGAATCATGAATCAAATCATGAATGAATCATGAATCATGAATCATGAATTGAATCATGAATCAAATCATGAATCATGAATTATGAATTGAATCATGAATCATGAATCATGAATTGAATCATGAATCATGAATCATGAATTGAATCATGAATCATGAATCATGAATCATGAATTAAATCATGAATCATGAATCATGAATTGAATCATGAATCATGAATCATAAATCGAATAATGAATCATGAATTGAATCAGGATTCGAATCATGAATTGAATCAGAATTCGAATCATGAATTGAATCACAATTCGAATCATGAATTGAATCATGAATCATGAACTGAATCATAAATCATGAATTATGATTCATGAATTGAATCATGAATCATGAATTGAATCAAGAATCATGAATCATGAATTATGAATCATGAATTGAATCATGAATCATGAATTATGAATCATAAATCGAATAATGAATCATGAATTGAATCAGGATTCGAATCATGAATTGAATCAGAATACGAATCATGAATTGAATCATGAATCATGAACTGAATCATAAATCATGAATTATGATTCATGAATTGAATCATGAATCATGAATTGAATCAAGAATCATGAATCATGAATTATGAATCATGAATTGAATCATGAACCATGAATCATGAATAATGAATTGAATCATGAATCATGAATCATGAATTGAATCATGAATCATGAATCGAATCATGAATTATGAATCATGAATTGAATTATGAATCATGAATCATGAATCAAATTATGAATCATGAATTGAATCATGAATCATGAATTATGAATCGAATCATGAATCATGAATCAAGTATCATGAATCAAATCATGAATCATGAATCGAATCATGAATCGAATCATGAATCATGAATCATGAATTCAATCATGAATCACGAATCGAATCGAATCATGAATCAAGAATCATGAATCAAATCATGAATCATGAATTGAATCATGAATCATGAATCATGAATTGAATCATGAATCATGAATAATAAATCATTAATTGAATCATGAATCATGAATTGAATCATGAATCATGAACCGAATCATGAATCATGAATTGAATCATGAATCATGAACCGAATCATGAATCATGAACCGAATCATGAATCATGAATTATGAATTGAATCATGAATCATGAATTGAATCAAGAATCATGAATTAAGAATCATGAATTAAATCATGAATCATGAATTATGAATCATGAATCATGAATTATGAATCATGAATCATGAATTATGAATCATGGATTGAATCATGAATCATGAATTGAATCATGAATCGTGAATTGAATCATGAATCATGAATCATGAATCATGAATCATGAATCATGAATTGAATCATGAATCATGAATTGAATCATGAATCATGAATCATGAATCATGAATTGAATCATAAATCATGAATCATGAATTGAATCATGAATCATGAATTATGAATCATGAATTGAATCAAGAATCATGAATCATTAATCATGAATCATGAATTCAATCATGAATCATGAATCATGAATCATGAATCATGAATCGAATCATGAATCATGAATTGAATCATGAATCAAGAATCATGAATCAAATCATGAATCATGAATTGAATCATGAATCATGAATCATAAAATGAATCATGAATCATGAATCATTAATTGAATCATGAATCATGAATCATTAATCATGAATTGAATCATGAATCATGAATTCAATTGAGAATTCAATCATGAATCATGAATTGAATCATGAATTGAATCATGAATCATTAATTAAATCTTGAATTGAATCATGAATCATGAATCATGAATTGAATCATGAATCATGAATCATGAATTGAATCATGAATCATGAATTGAATCATGAATCATGAATCATTAATTGAATCATGAATCATGAATCAAATCTTGAATTGAATCATGAATCATGAATCATGAATTGAATCATGAATCATAAATCAAATCATGAATGAATCATGAATCATGAATTGAATCATGAATCATGAATCGAATCATGAATCATGAATTATGAATTAAATCATGAATCATGAATCATGAATTGAATCATGAATCATGAATCAAATCATGAATGAATCATGAATCATGAATCATGAATTGAATCATGAATCAAATCATGAATCATGAATTATGAATTGAATCATGAATCATGAATCATGAATTGAATCATGAATCATGAATCATGAATTGAATCATGAATCATGAATCATGAATCATGATTTAAATCATGAATCATGAATCATGAATTGAATCATGAATCATGAATCATAAATCAAATAATGAATCATGAATTGAATCAGGATTCGAATCATGAATTGAATCAGAATTCGAATCATGAATTGAATCAGAATTCGAATCATGAATTGAATCATGAATCATGAACTGAATCATAAATCATGAATTATGATTCATGAATTGAATCATGAATCATGAATTGAATCAAGAATCATGAATCATGAATTATGAATCATGAATTGAATCATGAATCATGAATTATGAATCATAAATCGAATAATGAATCATGAATTGAATCAGGATTCGAATCATGAATTGAATCAGAATTCGAATCATGAATTGAATCATGAATCATGAACTGAATCATAAATCATGAATTATGATTCATGAATTGAATCATGAATCATAAATTGAATCAAGAATCATGAATCATGAATTATGAATCATGAATTGAATCATGAATCATGAATCATGAATAATGAATTGAATCATGAATCATGAATTGAATCATGAATCATGAATCGAATCATGAATTATGAATCATGAATTGAATTATGAATCATGAATCATGAATCAAATTATGAATCATGAATTGAATCATGAATCATGAATTATGAATCGAATCATGAATCATGAATCAAGTATCATGAATCAAATCATGAATCATGAATCGAATCATGAATCGAATCATGAATCATGAATCATGAATTCAATCATGAATCACGAATCGAATCGAATCATGAATCAAGAATCATGAATCAAATCATGAATCATGAATTGAATCATGAATCATGAATCATGAATTGAATCATGAATCATGAATAATAAATCATTAATTGAATCATGAATCATGAATTGAATCATGAATCATGAACCGAATCATGAATCATGAATTGAATCATGAATCATGAACCGAATCATGAATCATGAACCGAATCATGAATCATGAATTATGAATTGAATCATGAATCATGAATTGAATCAAGAATCATGAATTATGAATCATGAATTAAATCATGAATCATGAATTATGAATCATGAATCATGAATCATGAATTATGAATCATGAATTGAATCATGAATCATGAATTGAATCATGAATCATGAATCATGAATCATGAATTGAATCATGAATCATGAATTATGAATCATGAATCATGAATTATGAATCATGAATCATGAATCATGAATTGAATCATGAATCATGAATTGAATCATGAATCATGAATCATGAATCATGAATTGAATCATGAATCATGAATCATGAATTGAATCATGAATCATGAATCATGAATCATGAATTGAATCAAGAATCATGAATCATTAATCATGAATCATGAATTCAATCATGAATCATGAATCATGAATCATGAATCGAATCATGAATCATGAATTGAATCATGAATCAAGAATCATGAATCAAATCATGAATCATGAATTGAATCATGAATCATGAATTCAATCATGAATCATGAATCATGAATCATGAATCATTAATTGAATCATGAATCATGAATCATTAATCATTAATTGAATCATGAATCATGAATTGAATCATGAATTGAAAAATGAATCATGACTTGAATCATGAATCATGAATCGAATCATGAATTATGAATTGAATCATAATTCATGAATCGAAACATGAATCATGAATCATGAATTCAATCATGAATCATGAATCATTAATCATAAATTGAATCATGAATCACAAATCATGAATCGAATCATGAATTATGAATTGAATCATGAATCATGAATCATGAATCATGAATTGAATCATGAATCATGAATCAAGAATCATGAATCGAATCATGAATCATGAATCCTGAATCATGAATCATGAATTGAATCATGAATCATGAATCATGAATTGAATCATGAATCATAAATCTAATCATGAATCATGAATTGAATCAGGATTCGAATCATGAATTGAATCAGGATTCGAATCATGAATTGAATCATGAATCATGAATTGAATCATGAATCATCAACCGAATCATGAATCATGAATTATGAATCATGAATTGAATCATGAATCATGAATTATGAATCATAAATTGAATCATGAATCATGAATCATGAATCATGAATCATGAATTGAATCATGAATCATGAATCATGAATTGAATCATGAATAATGAATCATGAATTGAATCATGAATCATAAATCAAATCATGAATTGAATCATTAATCATAATTCATTAATTGAATCATGAATCATGAATTCAATCATGAATTGAATCATAAATCACAAATTCAATCATGAATCATGAATCATGAATCAAATCATGAATCATGAATCATGAATTGAATCATGAATCATGAATCAAATCATGAATCGAATCATGAATCATGAATTATGAATTGAATCATGAATCATCAATCATGAATCATGAATTGAATCATGAATCATGAATCATGAATCGAATAATGAATCATGAATCAAGAATCATGAATCGAATCATGAATCATGAATTAAGAATCATGAATCGAATCATAAATCATGAATTGAATCATGAATAATAAATCATGAATCATGAATTAAATCATGAATCATGAATTGAATCATGAATAATGAATCATGAATCATGAATCATGAATTGAATCATGAATCATGAATTGAATCATGAATGAATCATGAATCATGAATCATGAATCATGAATTGAATCATGAATCGAATCATGAATCATGAATCATGAATCATGAATTGAATCATGAATCATGAATCAAATCATGAATCATGAATCAAATCATGAATCATGAATCAAATCATGAATGAATCATGAATCATGAATCATGAATTGAATCATGAATCATGAATCATGAATTGAATCATGAATCATGAATTGAATCATAAATCATGAATCATGAATCATGAATTGAATCATGAATCATGAATTATGAATCGAATCATGAATCATGAATCAAGTATCATGAATCGAAGTATGAATCATGAATTGAATCATGAATCATGAATTGAATCATGAATCATGAATCGAATCATGAATCATGAATCATGAATCGAATCAAATCATGAATCATGAATCAAGAATCATGAATCGAATCATGAATCATGAATCATAAATCATTAATTGAATCATGAATCATGAATTCAATCATGAATCATGAACCGAATCATGAATCATGAATTATGAATCATGAATTGAATCATGAATTGAATCAAAAATCATGAATCATGAATTATGAATCATGAATTGAATCATGAATCATGAATCATGAATTGAATCATGAATTGAATCATGAATCATGAATTGAATCATGAATCATGAATCATGAATTGAATCATGAATCATGAATCATGAATTGAATCATGAATCATGAATCATGAATTGAATCATGAATCATGAATCAAATCATGAATTGAATCATGAATCATGAATTGAATCATGAATCAAGAATTAAATCATGAATTGAATCATAAATCACAAATTCAATCATGAATCATGAATCATGAATCAAATCATGAATCATGAATCATGAATTTAATCATGAATTTGAATCAAATCATGAATTGAATCATGAATCGAATTATGAATCATGAATTATGAATTGAATCATGAATCATGAATCATGAATTGAATCATGAATCGAATCATGAATCATGAATCGAATCATAAATCAGGAATTAAGAATCATGAATCGAATCATAAATCATGAATTGAATCATGAATAATGAATAATGAATCATGAATCATGAATTGAATCATGAATCATGAATCATGAATCATGAATAGAATCATGAATCATGAATCATAAATCGAATTATGAATCATGAATTGAATCAGGATTCGAATCATGAATTCAATCAGGATTCAAATCATGAATTCAATCAGGATTCAAATCATGAATTGAATCAGGAATCATGAATCATGAATTATGAATCATGAATTGAATCATGAATCATGAATTAATTCAAGAATCATGAATCATGAATTATGAATCATGAATTAAATCATGAATCATGAATTATGAATCAGGAATTGAATCATGAATCATGAATTGAATCATGAATCATGAATCAAATCATGAATTATGAATCATGAATTGAATCATGAATCATGAATCATGAATTGAATCATGAATAATGAATCATTAATCATGAATCATGAATTGAATCATGAATCATGAATCATGAATAGAATCATGAATCATGAATCATAAATCGAATCATGAATCATGAATTGAATCATGAATGAATCATGAATCATGAATCATGAATTGAATCATGAATCGAATCATGAATCATGAATCATGAATTGAATCATGAATCATGAATCAAATCATGAATGAATCATGAATCATGAATTGAATCATGAATCATGAATCATGAATTGAATCATGAATCATGAATTGAATCATAAATCATGAATTATGAATCGAATCATGAATCATGAATAAAGTATCATGAATCGAATTATGAATCATGAATTGAATCATGAATCATGAATTGAATCATGAATCATGAATCATGAATCGAATCGAATCATGAATCGAATCGAATCATGAATCAAGAATCATGAATCGAATCATGAATCATGAATTGAATCATGAATCATGAATTGAATCATGAATCATAAATCATTAATTGAATCATGAATCATGAATTCAATCATGAATCATGAATCAAATCATGAATCATGAATTATGAATTGAATCATGAATCATGAATCATGAATTGAATCATGAATCATCAATCGAATCATGAATCATGAATCAAGAATCATGAATCGAATCATGAATTAAGAATCATGAATCGAATCATGAATCATGAATCTAATCATAAATCATGAATTGAATCATGAATCATGAATCAATAATTATGAATCGAATCATGAATCATGAATCAAAAATCATGAATCGAATTATGAATCATGAATTGAATCATGAATCATGAATCATGAATTGAATCATGAATCATGAATCGAATCATAAATCATGAATCATGAATCATGAATTCAATCATGAATCATGAATCGAATCATGAATCATGAATAAAGAATCAAGAATCGAATCATGAATCATGAATTGAATCATGAATCATGAATCATGAATTGAATCATGAATCATGAACCGAATCATGAATCATGAATTATGAATCATGAATTGAATCATGAATCATGAATTGAATCAAGAATCATGAATCATGAATCAAATCATGAATTGAATCATGAATCATGAATCATGAATTGAATCATGAATCGAATCATAAATCATGAATTATGAATTGAATCATGAATTGAATCATAAATCGAAGCATAAATCATGAATTATGAATTGAATCATGAATCATGAATCATGAATCATGAATTGAATCATGAATCATGAATCGAATCATAAATTATGAATCATGAATTGAATCATGAATCATAAATCGAATCATGAATGATGAATCATGAATTGAATCATGAATCATGAATCATGAATCGAATCATAAATTATGAATCATGAATTGAATCATGAATCATAAATCGAATCATGAATCATGAATCATGAATTGAATCATGAATCATGAATCATGAATCGAATCATGAATCATGAATCATGAATCGAATCATGAATCATGAATCATAATTCGAATCATGAATCATGAATTGAATCATGAATCATGAATCATGAATTGAATCATGAATCATAAATTGAATCATGAATCATGAATTGAATCAGGATTCGAATCATGAATTGAATCATGAATCATGAATTGAATCATGAATCATAAATCGAATCATGAATCATGAATTGAATCATGAATCGAATCATGAATCATGAATTATGAATTGAATCATGAATCATGAATCATGAATCATGAATTGAATCATGAATCATGAATCATGAATCGAATCATGAATCATGAATCATGAATTGAATCATGAATCATAAATCAAATCATGAATTGAATCATTAATCATAATTCATGAATTGAATCATGAATCATGAATTCAATCATGAATTGAATCATAAATCACAAATTCAATCATGAATCATGAATCATGAATCAAATCATGAATCATGAATCATGAATTGAATCATGAATCATGAATCAAATCATGAATTAAATCATGAATCAAGAATCATGAATTGAATCATGAATCGAATCATGAATCATTAATTATGAATTGAATCAAGAATCATGAATCATGAATTGAATCATGAATCATGAATTCATGATTCATGATTCATGAATCGAATCATGAATCATGAATTAAGAATCATGAATCGAATCATGAATAATGAATCATGAATCATGAATTAAATCATGAATCATGAATCATGAATCATGAATCATGAATTGAATCATGAATAATGAATCATGAATCATGAATCATGAATTGAATCATGAATCATGAATCATGAATAGAATCATGAATCATGAATCATAAATCGAATCATGAATCATGAATTGAATCATGAATCATGAATTGAATCATGAATGAATCATGAATCATGAATCATGAATTGAATCATGAATCGAATCATGAATCATGAATCATGAATTGAATCATGAATCAAATCATGAATGAATCATGAATCATGAATCATGAATTGAATCATGAATCATGAATTGAATCATGAATCATGAATTGAATCATAAATCATGAATCATGAATCATGAATTTAATCATGAATCATGAATTATGAATCGAATAATGAATCATGAATCAAGTATCATGAATCGAATTATGAATCATGAATTGAATCATGAATCATGAATCATGAATCATGAATTGAATCATGAATCATGAATCGAATCATGAATCATGAATCGAATCGAATCATGAATCATGAATCAAGAATGATGAATCGAATAATGAATCATGAATTGAATCATGAATCATGAATTGAATCATGAATCATGAACCGAATCATGAATCATGAATTATGAATCATGAATTGAATCATGAATCATGAATTGAATCAAAAATCATGAATCATGAATTATGAATCATGAATTGAATCATGAATCATGAATTAAATCAAGAATCATGAATCATGAATCATGAATTGAATCATGAATCATGAATCATGAATTATGAATCATGAATCATGAATCATTAATCATGAATTGAATCATGAATCACGAATCATGAATCGAATCATGAATCGAATCATGAATTATGAATTGAATCATGAATCATGAATCATGAATTGAATCATGAATCATGAATCATGAATCGAATCATGAATCATGAATCATGGATCAAATCATGAATTGAATCAGGATTCGAATCATGAATTGAATCATGAATCATGAATCATGAATCATAAATTGAATCATGAATCATGAATCGAATCAGGATTCGAATCATGAATCGAATCAGGATTCGAATCATGAATTGAATCATGAATCATGAATTATGAATCATGAATTGAATCATGAATCATGAATTGAATCAAGAATCATGAATCATGAATTATGAATCATGAATTGAATCATGAATCATGAATCATGAATCCAATCATGAATTGAATCATGAATCATGAATTGAATCATGAATCATGAATTCAATCATGAATCATGAATTCAATCATGAATCATGAATCATGAATTGAATCATGAATCATGAATTCAATTGAGAATTGAATCATGAATCATGAATTGAATCATGAATCATGAATCATGAATTGAATCATGAATCATGAATTGAATCATGAATCATAAATCAAATCATGAATGAATCATGAATCAAATCATGAATGAATCATGAATCATGAATCATGAATTGAATCATGAATTATGAATCGAATTATGAATCATGAATTATGAATTGAATCATGAATCATGAATCATGAATTGAATCATGAATTATGAATCAAATCATGAATGAATCATGAATCATGAATCATGAATTGAATCATGAATCATGAATCAAATCTTGAATCATGAATTATGAATTGAATCATGAATCATGAATCATGAATTGAATCATGAATCATGAATCATGAATTGAATCATGAATCATGAATCATGAATCATGAATTAAATCATGAATCATGAATCATGAATTGAATCATGAATCATGAATCATAAATCGAATAATGAATCATGAATTGAATCAGGATTCGAATCATGAATTGAATCAGGATTCGAATCATGAATTGAATCATGAATCATGAACTGAATCATGAATCAGGAATTATGATTCATGAATTGAATCATGAATCATGAATTGAATCAAGAATCATGAATCATGAATTATGAATCATGAATTGAATCATGAATCATGAATTATGAATCATGAATTGAATCATGAATCATGAATTGAATCAAGAATCATGGATCATGAATCATGAATAATGAATTGAATCATGAATCATGAATCATGAATTGAATCATGAATCATGAATCGAATCATGAATTATGAATCACGAATTGAATTATGAATCATGAATCATGAATCAAATTATGAATCATGAATTGAATCATGAATCATGAATTATGAATCGAATCATGAATCATGAATCAAGTATCATGAATCAAATCATGAATCATGAATCGAATCATGAATCATGAATCATGAATTCAATCATGAATCACGAATCGAATCGAATCATGAATCATGAATCAAGAATCATGAATCGAATCATGAATCATGAATTGAATCATGAATCATGAATCATGAATTGAATCATGAATCATGAATCATGAATTGAATCATGAATTATGAATAATAAATCATTAATTGAATCATGAATCATGAATCTTGAATTGAATCATGAATCATGAACCGAATCATGAATCATGAACCGAATCATGAATCATGAATTATGAATTGAATCATGAATCATGAATTGAATCAAGAATCATGAATCATGAATTATGAATGATGAATTGAATCATGAATCATGAATCATGAATTATGAATCATGAATCATGAATTATGAATAATGAATCATGAATTATGAATCATGAATTGAATCATGAATCATGAATCATGAATCATGAATTGAATCATGAATCATGAATTGAATCATGAATCATGAATTATGAATCATGAATTGAATCAAGAATCATGAATCATTAATCATGAATCATGAATTCAATCATGAATCATGAATCATGAATCGAATCATGAATCATGAATCATGAATTGAATCATGAATCATGAATCATGAATCGAATCATAAATCATGAATCAAGAATCATGAATCGAATCATGAATCATGAATTGAATCATGAATCATGAATCATAAAATGAATCATGAATCATGAATCATGAATCATTAATTGAATCATGAATCATGAATCATTAATCATTAATTGAATCATGAATCATGAATTGAATCATGAATTGAAAAATGAATCATGACTTGAATCATGAATCGAATCATGAATTATGAATTGAATCATAATTCATGAATCGAAACATGAATCATGAATCATGAATTCAATCATGAATCATGAATCATTAATCATAAATTGAATCATGAATCACAAATCATGAATCGAATCATGAATTATGAATTGAATCATGAATCATGAATCATGAATTGAATCATGAATCATGAATCAAGAATCATGAATCATGAATCCTGAATCATGAATCATGAATTGAATCATGAATCATGAATTGAATCATGAATCATAAATCTAGTCATGAATCATGAATTGAATCAGGATTCGAATCATGAATTGAATCAGGATTCGAATCATGAATTGAATCATGAATCATGAATTGAATCATGAATTATGAATCATGAATTGAATCATGAATCATGAATTGAATAAAGAATCATGAATCATGAATTATGAATCATGAATTGAATCATGAATCATGAATCATGAATCATGAATTGAATCATGAATCATGAATCATGAATTGAATCATTAATCATAAATCAAATCATGAATTGAATCATTAATCATAATTCATGAATTGAATCATGAATCATGAATTCAATCATGAATTCAATCATAAATCACAAATTCAATCATGAATCATGAATCAAATCATGAATCATGAATCATGAATTGAATCATGAATCATGAATTGAATCATGAATCATGAATCAAATCATGAATCGAATCATGAATCATGAATTATGAATTGAATCATGAATCATGAATCATGAATCATGAATTGAATCATGAATTGAATCATGAATCATGAATTGAATCATGAATGAATCATGAATCATGAATTGAATCATGAATCATGAATCGAATCATGAATCATGAATTGAATCATGAATCAAATCATGAATGAATCATGAATCATGAATCATGAATTGAATCATGAATCATGAATCATGAATTGAATCATGAATCATGAATTGAATCATAAATCATGAATCATAAATCATGAATCATGAATCATGAATTGAATCATGAATCATGAATCGAATCATGAATCATGAATCGAATCGAATCATGAATCATGAATCAAGAATCATGAATCGAATCATGAATCATGAATCATAAATCATTAATTGAATCATGAATCATGAATTCAATCATGAATCATGAACCGAATCATGAATCATGAATTATGAATCATGAATTGAATCATGAATTGAATCAAAAATCATGAATCATGAATTATGAATCATGAATTGAATCATGAATCATGAATCATGAATTGAATCATGAATTGAATCATGAATCATGAATTGAATCATGAATCATGAATCATGAATTGAATCATGAATCATGAATCATGAATTGAATCATGAATCATGAATCATGAATTGAATCATGAATCATGAATCATGAATTGAATCATGAATCATGAATCATGAATTGAATCATGAATCATGAATTAAATCATGAATTGAATCATAAATCACAAATTCAATTATGAATCATGAATCATGAATCAAATCATGAATCATGAATCATGAATTTAATCATGAATTTGAATCAAATCATGAATTGAATCATGAATCGAATTATGAATCATGAATTATGAATTGAATCATGAATCATGAATCATGAATTGAATCATGAATCGAATCATGAATCATGAATCAAGAATCATGAATCGAATCATAAATCAGGAATTAAGAATCATGAATCGAATCATAAATCATGAATTGAATCATGAATAATAAATCATGAATCATGAATTGAATCATGAATCATGAATCATGAATTGAATCATGAATAATGAATAATGAATCATGAATCATGAATTGAATCATGAATCATGAATCATGAATCATGAATAGAATCATGAATCATGAATCATAAATCGAATTATGAATCATGAATTGAATCAGGATTCGAATCATGAATTCAATCAGGATTCAAATCATGAATTCAATCAGGATTCAAATCATGAATTGAATCAGGAATCATGAATCATGAATTATGAATCATGAATTGAATCATGAATCATGAATTAATTCAAGAATCATGAATCATGAATTATGAATCATGAATTAAATCATGAATCATGAATTATGAATCAGGAATTGAATCATGAATCATGAATTGAATCATGAATCATGAATCAAATCATGAATTATGAATAATGAATTGAATCATGAATCATGAATCATGAATTGAATCATGAATAATGAATCATTAATCATGAATCATGAATTGAATCATGAATCATGAATCATGAATCATGAATAGAATCATGAATCATGAATCATAAATCGAATCATGAATCATGAATTGAATCATGAATGAATCATGAATCATGAATCATGAATTGAATCATGAATCATGAATCGAATCATGAATCATGAATCATGAATCATGAATTGAATCATGAATCATGAATCAAATCATGAATGAATCATGAATCATGAATTGAATCATGAATCATGAATCATGAATTGAATCATGAATCATGAATTGAATCATAAATCATGAATCATGAATCATGAATCATGAATTATGAATCGAATCATGAATCATGAATAAAGTATCATGAATCGAATTATGAATCATGAATTGAATCATGAATCATGAATTGAATCATGAATCATGAATCATGAATCGAATCGAATCATGAATCGAATCGAATCATGAATCAAGAATCATGAATCGAATCATGAATCATGAATTGAATCATGAATCATGAATTGAATCATGAATCATAAATCATTAATTGAATCATGAATCATGAATTCAATCATGAATCATGAATCAAATCATGAATCATGAATTATGAATTGAATCATGAATCATGAATCATGAATTGAATCATGAATCATCAATCGAATCATGAATCATGAATCAAGAATCATGAATCGAATCATGAATTAAGAATCATGAATCGAATCATGAATCATGAATCGAATCATAAATCATGAATTGAATCATGAATCATGAATCAATAATTATGAATCGAATCATGAATCATGAATCAAGAATCATGAATCGAATTATGAATCATGAATTGAATCATGAATCATGAATCATGAATTGAATCATGAATCATGAATCGAATCATGAATCATGAATCATGAATCATGAATTCAATCATGAATCATGAATCGAATCATGAATCATGAATAAAGAATCATGAATCGAATCATGAATCATGAATTGAATCATGAATCATGAATCATGAATTGAATCATGAATCATGAACCGAATCATGAATCATGAATTATGAATCATGAATTGAATCATGAATCATGAATTGAATCAAGAATCATGAATCATGAATCAAATCATGAATTGAATCATGAATCATGAATCATGAATTGAATCATGAATCGAATCATAAATCATGAATTATGAATTGAATCATGAATTGAATCATAAATCGAAGCATAAATCATGAATTATGAATTGAATCATGAATCATGAATCATGAATTGAATCATGAATCATGAATCGAATCATAAATTATGAATCATGAATTGAATCATGAATCATAAATCGAATCATGAATCATGAATCATGAATTGAATCATGAATCATGAATCATGAATCGAATCATGAATCATGAATCATGAATCGAATCATGAATCATGAATCATAATTCGAATCATGAATCATGAATTGAATCATGAATCATGAATCATGAATTGAATCATGAATCATAAATCGAATCATGAATCATGAATTGAATCAGGATTCGAATCATGAATTGAATCAGGATTCGAATCATGAATTGAATCATGAATCATGAATTGAATCATGAATCATAAATCGAATCATGAATCATGAATCATGAATTGAATCATGAATCGAATCATGAATCATGAATTATGAATTGAATCATGAATCATGAATCATGAATCATGAATTGAATCATGAATCATGAATCATGAATCGAATCATGAATCATGAATCATGAATTGAATCATGAATCATAAATCAAATCATGAATTGAATCATTAATCATAATTCATGAATTGAATCATGAATCATGAATTCAATCATGAATTGAATCATAAATCACAAATTCAATCATGAATCATGAATCATGAATCAAATCATGAATCATGAATCATGAATTGAATCATGAATCATGAATCAAATCATGAATTAAATCATGAATCAAGAATCATGAATTGAATCATGAATCGAATCATGAATCATTAATTATGAATTGAATCAAGAATCATGAATCATGAATTGAATCATGAATCATGAATCATGAATCGAATCATGAATCATAAATCAAGAATCATGAATCGAATCATGAATCATGAATTAAGAATCATGAATCGAATCATGAATAATGAATTAAATCATGAATCATGAATCATGAATCATGAATCATGAATTGAATCATGAATAATGAATCATGAATCATGAATCATGAATTGAATCATGAATCATGAATCATAAATCGAATCATGAATCATGAATTGAATCATGAATCATGAATTGAATCATGAATGAATCATGAATCATGAATCATGAATTGAATCATGAATCGAATCATGAATCATGAATCATGAATTGAATCATGAATCAAATCATGAATGAATCATGAATCATGAATTGAATCATGAATCATGAATCATGAATTGAATCATGAATCATGAATTGAATCATAAATCATGAATCATGAATCATGAATTGAATCATGAATCATGAATCATGAATTGAATCATGAATCATGAACCGAATCATGAATCATGAATTATGAATCATGAATTGAATCATGAATCATGAATTGAATCAAGAATCATGAATCATGAATCAAATCATGAATTGAATCATGAATCATGAATCATGAATTGAATCATGAATCGAATCATAAATCATGAATTATGAATTGAATCATGAATTGAATCATAAATCGAAGCATAAATCATGAATTATGAATTGAATCATGAATCATGAATCATGAATTGAATCATGAATCATGAATCGAATCATAAATTATGAATCATGAATTGAATCATGAATCATAAATCGAATCATGAATCATGAATCATGAATTGAATCATGAATCATGAATCATGAATCGAATCATGAATCATGAATCATGAATCGAATCATGAATCATGAATCATAATTCGAATCATGAATCATGAATTGAATCATGAATCATGAATCATGAATTGAATCATGAATCATAAATCGAATCATGAATCATGAATTGAATCAGGATTCGAATCATGAATTGAATCAGGATTCGAATCATGAATTGAATCATGAATCATGAATTGAATCATGAATCATAAATCGAATCATGAATCATGAATCATGAATTGAATCATGAATCGAATCATGAATCATGAATTATGAATTGAATCATGAATCATGAATCATGAATCATGAATTGAATCATGAATCATGAATCATGAATCGAATCATGAATCATGAATCATGAATTGAATCATGAATCATAAATCAAATCATGAATTGAATCATTAATCATAATTCATGAATTGAATCATGAATCATGAATTCAATCATGAATTGAATCATAAATCACAAATTCAATCATGAATCATGAATCATGAATCAAATCATGAATCATGAATCATGAATTGAATCATGAATCATGAATCAAATCATGAATTAAATCATGAATCAAGAATCATGAATTGAATCATGAATCGAATCATGAATCATTAATTATGAATTGAATCAAGAATCATGAATCATGAATTGAATCATGAATCATGAATCATGAATCGAATCATGAATCATAAATCAAGAATCATGAATCGAATCATGAATCATGAATTAAGAATCATGAATCGAATCATGAATAATGAATTAAATCATGAATCATGAATCATGAATCATGAATCATGAATTGAATCATGAATAATGAATCATGAATCATGAATCATGAATTGAATCATGAATCATGAATCATAAATCGAATCATGAATCATGAATTGAATCATGAATCATGAATTGAATCATGAATGAATCATGAATCATGAATCATGAATTGAATCATGAATCGAATCATGAATCATGAATCATGAATTGAATCATGAATCAAATCATGAATGAATCATGAATCATGAATTGAATCATGAATCATGAATCATGAATTGAATCATGAATCATGAATTGAATCATAAATCATGAATCATGAATCATGAATTTAATCATGAATCATGAATTATGAATCGAATAATGAATCATGAATCAAGTATCATGAATCGAATTATGAATCATGAATTGAATCATGAATCATGAATCATGAATCATGAATTGAATCATGAATCATGAATCGAATCATGAATCATGAATCGAATCGAATCATGAATCATGAATCAAGAATGATGAATCGAATAATGAATCATGAATTGAATCATGAATCATGAATCATGAACCGAATCATGAATCATGAATTATGAATCATGAATTGAATCATGAATCATGAATTGAATCAAAAATCATGAATAATGAATTATGAATCATGAATTGAATCATGAATCATGAATTAAATCAAGAATCATGAATCATGAATCATGAATTGAATCATGAATCATGAATCATGAATTATGAATCATGAATCATGAATCATGAATCGAATCATGAATCGAATCATGAATCGAATCATGAATTATGAATTGAATCATGAATCATGAATCATGAATTGAATCATGAATCATGAATCATGAATCGAATCATGAATCATGAATCATGGATCAAATCATGAATTGAATCAGGATTCGAATCATGAATTGAATCATGAATCATGAATCATGAATCATAAATTGAATCATGAATCGAATCAGGATTCGAATCATGAATCGAATCAGGATTCGAATCATGAATTGAATCATGAATCATGAATTATGAATCATGAATTGAATCATGAATCATGAATTGAATCAAGAATCATGAATCATGAATTATGAATCATGAATTGAATCATGAATCATGAATCATGAATCCAATCATGAATTGAATCATGAATCATGAATTGAATCATGAATCATGAATTCAATCATGAATCATGAATTCAATCATGAATCATGAATTGAATCATGAATCATGAATTCAATTGAGAATTGAATCATGAATCATGAATTGAATCATGAATCATGAATCATGAATTGAATCATGAATCATGAATCATGAATCGAATCATGAATCATAAATCAAATCATAAATGAATCATGAATCAAATCATGAATGAATCATGAATCATGAATCATGAATTGAATCATGAATCATGAATCGAATCATGAATCATGAATTGAATCATGAATCATGAATTGAATCATGAATCATGAATCAAATCATGAATGAATCATGAATCATGAATCATGAATTGAATCATGAATCATGAATCAAATCTTGAATCATGAATTATGAATTGAATCATGAATCATGAATTATGAATTATGAATTGAATCATGAATCATGAATCATGAATTGAATCATGAATCATGAATCATGAATCATGAATTAAATCATGAATCATGATTCATGAATTGAATCATGAATCATAAATCGAATAATGAATCATGAATTGAATCAGGAATCATGAACTGAATCATGAATCAGGAATTATGATTCATGAATTGAATCATGAATCATGAATTGAATCAAGAATCATGGATCATGAATCATGAATAATGAATTGAATCATGAATCATGAATCATGAATTGAATCATGAATCATGAATCGAATCATGAATTATGAATCACGAATTGAATTATGAATCATGAATCATGAATCAAATTATGAATCATGAATTGAATCATGAATCATGAATTATGAATCGAATCATGAATCATGAATCAAGTATCATGAATCAAATCATGAATCATGAATTAAATCATGAATCATGAATCATGAATTCAATCATGAATCATGAATCATGAATTCAATCATGAATCACGAATCGAATCGAATCATGAATCATGAATTGAATCATGAATCATGAATTGAATCATGAATTATGAATAATAAATCATTAATTGAATCATGAATCATGAATCTTGAATTGAATCATGAATCATGAACCGAATCATGAATCATGAACCGAATCATGAATCATGAATTATGAATTGAATCATGAATCATGAATTGAATCAAGAATCATGAATCATGAATTATGAATGATGAATTGAATCATGAATCATGAATCATGAATTATGAATCATGAATCATGAATTATGAATAATGAATCATGAATTATGAATCATGAATTGAATCATGAATCATGAATCATGAATCATGAATTGAATCATGAATCATGAATTGAATCATGAATCATGAATTATGAATCATGAATTGAATCAAGAATCATGAATCATTAATCATGAATCATGAATTCAATCATGAATCATGAATCATGAATCGAATCATGAATCATGAATCATGAATCATGAATTGAATCATGAATCATGAATCGAATCATAAATCATGAATCAAGAATCATGAATCGAATCATGAATCATGAATTGAATCATGAATCATGAATCATAAAATGAATCATGAATCATGAATCATTAATTGAATCATGAATCATGAATCATTAATCATTAATTGAATCATGAATCATGAATTGAATCATGAATTGAAAAATGAATCATGACTTGAATCATGAATCATGAATCGAATCATGAATTATGAATTGAATCATAATTCATGAATCGAAACATGAATCATGAATTCAATCATGAATCATGAATCATTAATCATAAATTGAATCATGAATCACAAATCATGAATCGAATCATGAATTATGAATTGAATCATGAATCATGAATCATGAATCATGAATTGAATCATGAATCATGAATCATGAATCAAGAATCATGAATCATGAATCCTGAATCATGAATCATGAATTGAATCATGAATCATGAATTGAATCATGAATCATAAATCTAGTCATGAATCATGAATTGAATCAGGATTCGAATCATGAATTGAATCAGGATTCGAATCATGAATTGAATCAGGATTCGAATCATGAATTGAATCATGAATCATGAATTGAATCATGAATCATGAACCGAATCATGAATCATGAATTATGAATCATGAATTGAATCATGAATCATGAATTGAATAAAGAATCATGAATCATGAATTATGAATCATGAATTGAATCATGAATCATGAATCATGAATCATGAATTGAATCATGAATCATGAATCATGAATTGAATCATGAATCATAAATCAAATCATGAATTGAATCATTAATCATAACTCATGAATTGAATCATGAATCATGAATTCAATCATGAATTCAATCATAAATCACAAATTCAATCATGAATCATGAATCAAATCATGAATCATGAATCATGAATTGAATCATGAATCATGAATTGAATCATGAATCATGAATCAAATCATGAATCGAATCATGAATCATGAATTATGAATTGAATCATGAATCATGAATCATGAATCATAAATTGAATCATGAATTGAATCATGAATCATGAATTGAATCATGAATGAATCATGAATCATGAATTGAATCATGAATCATGAATCGAATCATGAATCATGAATCATGAATTGAATCATGAATCATGAATCAAATCATGAATGAATCATGAATCATGAATTGAATCATGAATCATGAATCATGAATTGAATCATGAATCATGAATTGAATCATAAATCATGAATCATAAATCATGAATCATGAATCATGAATTGAATCATGAATTATGAATCGAATCATGAATCATGAATCAAGTATCATGAATCGAATTATGAATCATGAATTGAATCATGAATCATGAATCGAATCATGAATCATGAATCGAATCGAATCATGAATCATGAATCAAGAATCATGAATCGAATCATGAATCATGAATCAAAAATCATTAATTGAATCATGAACCAAATCATGAATCATGAATTATGAATCATGAATTAAATCATGAATCATGAATTGAATCAAAAATCATGAATCATGAATTATGAATCATGAATTGAATCATGAATCATGAATCATGAATTGAATCATGAATTGAATCATGAATCATGAATTGAATCATGAATCATGAATCATGAATTGAATCATGAATCATGAATCAAATCATGAATTGAATCATGAATCATGAATTGAATCATGAATCATGAATTAAATCATGAATTGAATCATAAATCACAAATTCAATCATGAATCATGAATCATGAATTTAATCATGAATTTGAATCAAATCATGAATTGAATCATGAATCGAATTATGAATCATGAATTATGAATTGAATCATGAATCATGAATCATGAATTGAATCATGAATCGAATCATGAATCATGAATCAAGAATCATGAATCGAATCATAAATCAGGAATTAAGAATCATGAATCGAATCATAAATCATGAATTGAATCATGAATAATAAATCATGAATCATGAATTGAATCATGAATCATGAATCATGAATTGAATCATGAATAATGAATCATGAATTGAATCATGAATCATGAATCATGAATCATGAATTGAATCATGAATCATGAATCATAAATCGAATTATGAATCATGAATTGAATCAGGATTCGAATCATGAATTCAATCAGGATTCAAATCATGAATTCAATCAGGATTCAAATCATGAATTGAATCAGGAATCATGAATCATGAATTATGAATCATGAATTGAATCATGAATCATGAATTAATTCAAGAATCATGAATCATGAATTATGAATCATGAATTAAATCATGAATCATGAATTATGAATCAGGAATTGAATCATGAATCATGAATTGAATCATGAATCATGAATCAAATCATGAATTATGAATCATGAATTGAATCATGAATCATGAATCATGAATTGAATCATGAATAATGAATCATTAATCATGAATCATGAATTGAATCATGAATCATGAATCATGAATCATGAATAGAATCATGAATCATGAATCATAAATCGAATCATGAATCATGAATTGAATCATGAATGAATCATGAATCATGAATCATGAATTGAATCATGAATCATGAATCGAATCATGAATCATGAATTGAATCATGAATCATGAATCAAATCATGAATGAATCATGAATCATGAATTGAATCATGAATCATGAATCATGAATTGAATCATGAATCATGAATTGAATCATAAATCATGAATCATGAATCATTAATTGAATCATGAATCATGAATTATGAATCGAATCATGAATCATGAATAAAGTATCATGAATCGAATTATGAATCATGAATTGAATCATGAATCATGAATTGAATCATGAATCATGAATCATGAATCGAATCGAATCATGAATCGAATCGAATCATGAATCAAGAATCATGAATCGAATCATGAATCATGAATTGAATCATGAATCATGAATTGAATCATGAATCATAAATCATTAATTGAATCATGAATCATGAATTCAATCATGAATCATGAATCAAATCATGAATCATGAATTATGAATTGAATCATGAATCATGAATCATGAATTGAATCATGAATCATCAATCGAATCATGAATCATGAATCAAGAATCATGAATCGAATCATGAATTAAGAATCATGAATCGAATCATGAATCATGAATCGAATCATAAATCATGAATTGAATCATGAATCATGAATCAATAATTATGAATCGAATCATGAATCATGAATCAAGAATCATGAATCGAATTATGAATCATGAATTGAATCATGAATCATGAATCATGAATCATGAATTGAATCATGAATCATGAATCGAATCATGAATCATGAATCATGAATCATGAATTCAATTATGAATCATGAATCGAATCATGAATCATGAATAAAGAATCATGAATCGAATCATGAATCATGAATTGAATCATGAATCATGAATCATGAATTGAATCATGAATCATGAACCGAATCATGAATCATGAATTATGAATCATGAATTGAATCATGAATCATGAATTGAATCAAGAATCATGAATCATGAATCAAATCATGAATTGAATCATGAATCATGAATCATGAATTGAATCATGAATCGAATCATAAATCATGAATTATGAATTGAATCATGAATTGAATCTTAAATCGAAGCATAAATCATGAATTATGAATTGAATCATGAATCATGAATCATGAATTGAATCATGAATCATGAATCGAATCATAAATTATGAATCATGAATTGAATCATGAATCATAAATCGAATCATGAATCATGAATCATGAATTGAATCATGAATCATGAATCGAATCATAAATTATGAATCATGAATTGAATCATGAATCATAAATCGAATCATGAATCATGAATCGAATCATGAATCATGAATCATGAATCGAATCATGAATCATGAATCATAATTCGAATCATGAATCATGAATTGAATCATGAATCATGAATCATGAATTGAATCATGAATCATAAATCGAATCATGAATCATGAATTGAATCAGGATTCGAATCATGAATTGAATCAGGATTCGAATCATGAATTGAATCATGAATCATGAATTGAATCATGAATCATAAATCGAATCATGAATCATGAATCATGAATTGAATCATGAATCGAATCATGAATCATGAATTATGAATTGAATCATGAATCATGAATCATGAATCATGAATTGAATCATGAATCATGAATCATGAATCGAATCATGAATCATGAATCATGAATTGAATCATGAATCATAAATCAAATCATGAATTGAATCATTAATCATAATTCATGAATTGAATCATGAATCATGAATTCAATCATGAATTGAATCATAAATCACAAATTCAATCATGAATCATGAATCATGAATCAAATCATGAATCATGAATCATGAATTGAATCATGAATCATGAATCAAATCATGAATTAAATCATGAATCAAGAATCATGAATTGAATCATGAATCGAATCATGAATCATTAATTATGAATTGAATCAAGAATCATGAATCATGAATTGAATCATGAATCATGAATCATGAATCGAATCATGAATCATAAATCAAGAATCATGAATCGAATCATGAATCATGAATTAAGAATCATGAATCGAATCATGAATAATGAATCATGAATCATGAATTAAATCATGAATCATGAATCATGAATCATGAATTGAATCATGAATAATGAATCATGAATCATGAATCATGAATTGAATCATGAATCATGAATCATGAATAGAATCATGAATCATGAATCATAAATCGAATCATGAATCATGAATTGAATCATGAATCATGAATTGAATCATGAATGAATCATGAATCATGAATCATGAATCGAATCATGAATCATGAATCATGAATCGAATCATGAATCATGAATCATAATTCGAATCATGAATCATGAATTGAATCATGAATCATGAATCATGAATTGAATCATGAATCATAAATCGAATCATGAATCATGAATTGAATCAGGATTCGAATCATGAATTGAATCAGGATTCGAATCATGAATTGAATCATGAATCATGAATTGAATCATGAATCATAAATCGAATCATGAATCATGAATCATGAATTGAATCATGAATCGAATCATGAATCATGAATTATGAATTGAATCATGAATCATGAATCATGAATCATGAATTGAATCATGAATCATGAATCATGAATCGAATCATGAATCATGAATCATGAATTGAATCATGAATCATAAATCAAATCATGAATTGAATCATTAATCATAATTCATGAATTGAATCATGAATCATGAATTCAATCATGAATTGAATCATAAATCACAAATTCAATCATGAATCATGAATCATGAATCAAATCATGAATCATGAATCATGAATTGAATCATGAATCATGAATCAAATCATGAATTAAATCATGAATCAAGAATCATGAATTGAATCATGAATCGAATCATGAATCATTAATTATGAATTGAATCAAGAATCATGAATCATGAATTGAATCATGAATCATGAATCTTGAATCGAATCATGAATCATAAATCAAGAATCATGAATCGAATCATGAATCATGAATTAAGAATCATGAATCGAATCATGAATAATGAATCATGAATCATGAATTAAATCATGAATCATGAATCATGAATTGAATCATGAATAATGAATCATGAATCATGAATCATGAATTGAATCATGAATCATGAATCATGAATAGAATCATGAATCATGAATCATAAATCGAATCATGAATCATGAATTGAATCATGAATCATGAATTGAATCATGAATCGAATCATGAATCATGAATCATGAATTGAATCATGAATCAAATCATGAATGAATCATGAATCATGAATCATGAATTGAATCATGAATCATGAATCATGAATTGAATCATGAATCATGAATTGAATCATAAATCATGAATCATGAATCATGAATTTAATCATGAATCATGAATTATGAATCGAATAATGAATCATGAATCAAGTATCATGAATCGAATTATGAATCATGAATTGAATCATGAATCATGAATCATGAATCATGAATCATGAATTGAATCATGAATCATGAATCGAATCATGAATCATGAATCGAATCGAATCATGAATCAAGAATGATGAATCGAATAATGAATCATGAATTGAATCATGAATCATGAATTGAATCATGAATCATGAACCGAATCATGAATCATGAATTATGAATCATGAATTGAATCATGAATCATGAATTGAATCAAAAATCATGAATCATGAATTATGAATCATGAATTGAATCATGAATCATGAATTAAATCAAGAATCATGAATCATGAATCATGAATCATGAATTGAATCATGAATCATGAATCATGAATTATGAATCATGAATCATGAATCATTAATCATGAATTGAATCATGAATCACGAATCATGAATCGAATCATGAATCGAATCATGAATTATGAATTGAATCATGAATCATGAATCATGAATTGAATCATGAATCATGAATCATGAATCGAATCATGAATCATGAATCATGGATCAAATCATGAATTGAATCAGGATTCGAATCATGAATTGAATCATGAATCATGAATCATGAATCATAAATTGAATCATGAATCATGAATCGAATCAGGATTCGAATCATGAATCGAATCAGGATTCGAAACATGAATTGAATCATGAATCATGAATTATGAATCATGAATTGAATCATGAATCATGAATTGAATCAAGAATCATGAATCATGAATTATGAATCATGAATTGAATCATGAATCATGAATCATGAATCCAATCATGAATTGAATCATGAATCATGAATTGAATCATGAATCATGAATTGAATCATGAATCATGAATTCAATCATGAATCATGAATCATGAATTGAATCATGAATCATGAATTCAATTGAGAATTGAATCATGAATCATGAATTGAATCATGAATCATGAATCATGAATTGAATCATGAATCATGAATTGAATCATGAATCATGAATCATGAATTGAATCATGAATCATAAATCAAATCATGAATGAATCATGAATCAAATCATGAATGAATCATGAATCATGAATCGAATCATGAATCATGAATTATGAATTGAATCATGAATCATGAATCATGAATTGAATCATGAATCATGAATCAAATCATGAATGAATCATGAATCATGAATTGAATCATGAATCATGAATCAAATCTTGAATCATGAATTATGAATTGAATCATGAATCATGAATCATGAATCATGAATTGAATCATGAATCATGAATCATGAATTGAATCATGAATCATGAATCATGAATCATGAATTAAATCATGAATCATGAATCATGAATTGAATCATGAATCATGAATCATAAATCGAATAATGAATCATGAATTGAATCAGGATTCGAATCATGAATTGAATCAGGATTCGAATCATGAATTGAATCATGAATCATGAACTGAATCATGAATCAGGAATTATGATTCATGAATTGAATCATGAATCATGAATTGAATCAAGAATCATGAATCATGAATTATGAATCATGAATTGAATCATGAATCATGAATTATGAATCATGAATTGAATCATGAATCATGAATTGAATCAAGAATCATGGATCATGAATCATGAATAATGAATTGAATCATGAATCATGAATCATGAATTGAATCATGAATCATGAATCGAATCATGAATTATGAATCACGAATTGAATTATGAATCATGAATCATGAATCAAATTATGAATCATGAATTGAATCATGAATCATGAATTATGAATCGAATCATGAATCATGAATCAAGTATCATGAATCAAATCATGAATCATGAATCGAATCATGAATCATGAATCATGAATTCAATCATGAATCACGAATCGAATCGAATCATGAATCATGAATCAAGAATCATGAATCGAATCATGAATCATGAATTGAATCATGAATCATGAATCATGAATTGAATCATGAATCATGAATCATGAATTGAATCATGAATCATGAATAATAAATCATTAATTGAATCATGAATCATGAATCTTGAATTGAATCATGAATCATGAACCGAATCATGAATCATGAACCGAATCATGAATCATGAATTATGAATTGAATCATGAATCATGAATTGAATCAAGAATCATGAATCATGAATTATGAATGATGAATTGAATCATGAATCATGAATCATGAATTATGAATCATGAATCATGAATTATGAATAATGAATCATGAATTATGAATCATGAATTGAATCATGAATCATGAATCATGAATCATGAATTGAATCATGAATCATGAATTGAATCATGAATCATGAATTATGAATCATGAATTGAATCAAGAATCATGAATCATTAATCATGAATCATGAATTCAATCATGAATCATGAATCATGAATCGAATCATGAATCATGAATCATGAATCATGAATTGAATCATGAATCATGAATCATGAATCGAATCATGAATCATGAATTGAATCATGAATCATGAATCATAAAATGAATCATGAATCATGAATCATGAATCATTAATTGAATCATGAATCATGAATCATTAATCATTAATTGAATCATGAATCATGAATTGAATCATGAATTGAAAAATGAATCATGACTTGAATCATGAATCATGAATCGAATCATGAATTATGAATTGAATCATAATTCATGAATCGAAACATGAATCATGAATCATGAATTCAATCATGAATCATGAATCATTAATCATAAATTGAATCATGAATCATGAATCATGAATCGAATCATAAATCATGAATCAAGAATCATGAATCGAATCATGAATTGAATCATGAATTATGAATTGAATCATGAATCATGAATCATGAATTGAATCATGAATCATGAATCATGAATCAAGAATCATGAATCATGAATCCTGAATCATGAATCATGAATCGAATCATGAATTATGAATTGAATCATGAATCATGAATCATGAATTGAATCATGAATCATGAATCATGAATCAAGAATCATGAATCATGAATCCTGAATCATGAATCATGAATTGAATCATGAATCATGAATTGAATCATGAATCATAAATCTAGTCATGAATCATGAATTGAATCAGGATTCGAATCATGAATTGAATCAGGATTCGAATCATGAATTGAATCAGGATTCGAATCATGAATTGAATCATGAATCATGAATTGAATCATGAATCATGAACCGAATCATGAATCATGAATTATGAATCATGAATTGAATCATGAATCATGAATTGAATAAAGAATCATGAATCATGAATTATGAATCATGAATTGAATCATGAATCATGAATCATGAATCATGAATCATGAATTGAATCATGAATCATGAATCATGAATTGAATCATGAATCATAAATCAAATCATGAATTGAATCATTAATCATAATTCATGAATTGAATCATGAATCATGAATTCAATCATAAATCACAAATTCAATCATGAATCATGAATCATGAATCATGAATCATGAATCAAATCATGAATCATGAATCATGAATTGAATCATGAATCATGAATTGAATCATGAATCATGAATCAAATCATGAATCGAATCATGAATCATGAATTATGAATTGAATCATGAATCATGAATCATGAATCATGAATTGAATCATGAATTGAATCATGAATCATGAATTGAATCATGAATGAATCATGAATCATGAATCATGAATTGAATCATGAATTGAATCATGAATCATGAATCAAATCATGAATGAATCATGAATCATGAATCATGAATTGAATCATGAATCATGAATCATGAATTGAATCATGAATCATGAATTGAATCATAAATCATGAATCATAAATCATGAATCATGAATCATGAATTGAATCATGAATTATGAATCGAATCATGAATCATGAATCAAGTATCATGAATCGAATTATGAATCATGAATTGAATCATGAATCATGAATCGAATCATGAATCATGAATCGAATCGAATCATGAATCATGAATCAAGAATCATGAATCGAATCATGAATCAAAAATCATTAATTGAATCATGAACCAAATCATGAATCATGAATTATGAATCATGAATTAAATCATGAATCATGAATTGAATCAAAAATCATGAATCATGAATTATGAATCATGAATTGAATCATGAATCATGAATCATGAATTGAATCATGAATTGAATCATGAATCATGAATTGAATCATGAATCATGAATCAAATCATGAATTGAATCATGAATCATGAATTGAATCATGAATTGAATCATAAATCACAAATTCAATCATGAATCATGAATCATGAATCAAATCATGAATCATGAATCATGAATTTAATCATGAATTTGAATCAAGTCATATATTGAATCATGAATCGAATCATGAATCATGAATTATAAATTGAATCGAATCATAAATCAGGAATTAAGAATCATGAATCGAATCATAAATCATGAATTGAATCATGAATAATAAATCATGAATCATGAATCATGAATCATGAATCATGAATTGAATCATGAATCATGAATCATGAATAGAATCATGAATCATGAATCATAAATCGAATCATGAATCATGAATTGTATCAGGATTCGAATCATGAATTCAATCAGGATTCAAATCATGAATTGAATCATGAATCATGAATCATGAATTATGAATCATGAATTAAATCATGAATCATGAATTATGAATCATGAATTGAATCATGAATCATGAATCATGAATTGAATCATGAATCATGAATAGAATCATGAATCATGAATCATAAATCGAATCATGAATCATGAATTGAATCATGAATCATGAAGTGGATCATGAATGAATCATGAATCATGAATCATGAATTGAATCATGAATCATGAATCGAATCATGAATCATGAATCATGAATTGAATCATGAATCAAATCATGAATGAATCATGAATCATGAATTGAATCATGAATCATGAATTGAATCATGAATCATGAATTGAATCATAAATCATGAATCATGAATCATGAATTGAATCATGAATCATGAATTATGAATCGAATCATGAATCATGAATAAAGTATCATGAATCGAATTATGAATCATGAATTGAATCATGAATCATGAATCATGAATCATGAATCATGAATCTAATCGAATCATGAATCATGAATCAAGAATCATGAATCGAATCATGAATCATGAATTGAATCATGAATCATGAATTGAATCATGAATCATGAATTGAATCATGAATCATGAATCAAATCATGAATCATGAATTATGAATTGAATCATGAATCATGAATCATGAATCATGAATTGAATCATGAATCATCAATCGAATCATGAATCATGAATCAAGAATCATGAATCGAATCATTAATTAAGAATCATGAATCGAATCATAAATCATGAATTGAATCATGAATCATGAATCAATAATTATGAATCGAATCATGAATCATGAATCGAGAATCATGAATCGAATTATGAATCATGAATTGAATCATGAATCATGAATCATGAATCATGAATTCAATTATGAATCATGAATCGAATCATGAATCATGAATCATGAATTCAATTATGAATCATGAATCGAATCGAATCATGAATCATGAATAAAGAATCATGAATCGAATCATGAATCATGAATTGAATCATGAATCATGAATCATGAATTGAATCATGAATCATAAACCGAATCATGAATCATGAATTATGAATCATGAATTGAATCATGAATCATGAATTGAATCAAGAATCATGAATCATGAATCAAATCATGAATTGAATCATGAATCATGAATCATGAATCATGAATTGAATCATGAATCGAATCATAAATCATGAATTATGAATTGAATCATGAATTGAATCATGAATCATGAATCATGAATCATGAATCATGAATTGAATCATGAATCATGAATTATGAATTAAATCATGAATCATGAATCGAATCATAAATTATGAATCATGAATTGAATCATGAATCATAAATCGAATCATGAATCATGAATTGAATCATGAATCATGAATCATGAATCGAATCATAAATTATAAATCATGAATTGAATCATGAATCATAAATCAAATCATGAATCATAAATCGAATCATGAATCATGAATCATGAATTGAATAATGAATCGAATCATGAATCATGAATCATAATTCGAATCATGAATCATGAATTGAATCATGAATCATAAATCGAATCATGAATCATGAATTGAATCAGGATTCGAATCATAAATTGAATCAGGATTCGAATCATGAATTGAATCAGGATTCGAATCATGAATTGAATCATGAATCATGAATTGAATCATGAATCATGAACCGAATCATGAATCATGAATTATGAATCATGAATTGAATCATGAATCATGAATTGAATCATGAATCATGAATTGAATCAAGAATCATGAATCATGAATCATGAATCATGAATTGAATCATGAATCATGAATCATGATTTCAATCATGAAATGAATCATTAATCATGAATCATAAATTGAATCATGAATCATGAATCATGAATTGAATCATGAATCATGAATCATGAATTGAATCATGAATCATGAATTGAATCATGAATCATAAATCGAATCATGAATCATGAATCACGAATTGAATCATGAATCATGAATCATGAATCGAATCATGAATCATGAATCTTGAATCGAATCATGAATCATGAATCGAATCAGGAATCATGAATCATGAATTGAATCATGAATCATGAATCATGAATTGAATCATGAATTGAATCATAAATTGAATCATGAATTGAATCATGAATCATGAATCATGAATTGAATCATGAATCATGAATCATGAATTGAATCATGAATCATGAATCATGAATTGAATCATGAATCATGAATCATGAATTGAATCATGAATCATGAATCATGTATTGAATCATGAATCATAAATTAAATCATGAATCATGAATCAAATCATGAATCATTAATTATGAATTGAATCATGAATCATGAATCATGAATCATGAATTGAATCATGAATCATCAATCGAATCATGAATCATGAATCAAGAATCATGATTTGAATCATGAATTAAGAATCATGAATTGAATCATAAATCATGAATTGAATCATGAATCATGAATCATGAATCGAATCATGAATCAAGAATCATGAATCGAATTATGAATCATGAATTGAATCATGAATCATGAATCATGAATCGAATCATGAATCATGAATCGAATCATGAATCATGAATCATGAATTCAATCATGAATCATGAATCGAATCGAATCATGAATTGAATCATGAATCATGAATCATGAATTGAATCATGAATCATGAATTGAATCATGAATCATGAACCGAATCATGAATCATGAATTATGAATCATGAATTGAATCATGAATCATGAATTGAATCAAGAATCATGAATCAAATCATGAATTGAATCATGAATCGAATCATAAATCATGAATTATGAATTGAATCATGAATTGAATCATGAATCGAATCATAAATCATGAATTATGAATTGAATCATGAATCATGAATTGAATCATGAATCATAAATCGAATCATGAATCATGAATCACGAATTGAATCATGAATCATGAATCATGAATCGAATCATGAATCATGAATCTTGAATCGAATCATGAATCATGAATCGAATCAGGAATCATGAATCATGAATTGAATCATGAATCATGAATCATGAATTGAATCATGAATTGAATCATAAATTGAATCATGAATTGAATCATGAATCATGAATCATGAATTGAATCATGAATCATGAATCATGAATTGAATCATGAATCATGAATCATGAATTGAATCATGAATCATGAATCATGAATTGAATCATGAATCATGAATCATGTATTGAATCATGAATCATAAATTAAATCATGAATCATGAATCAAATCATGAATCATTAATTATGAATTGAATCATGAATCATGAATCATGAATCATGAATTGAATCATGAATCATCAATCGAATCATGAATCATGAATCAAGAATCATGATTTGAATCATGAATTAAGAATCATGAATTGAATCATAAATCATGAATTGAATCATGAATCATGAATCATGAATCGAATCATGAATCAAGAATCATGAATCGAATTATGAATCATGAATTGAATCATGAATCATGAATCATGAATCGAATCATGAATCATGAATCGAATCATGAATCATGAATCATGAATTCAATCATGAATCATGAATCGAATCGAATCATGAATTGAATCATGAATCATGAATCATGAATTGAATCATGAATCATGAATTGAATCATGAATCATGAACCGAATCATGAATCATGAATTATGAATCATGAATTGAATCATGAATCATGAATTGAATCAAGAATCATGAATCAAATCATGAATTGAATCATGAATCGAATCATAAATCATGAATTATGAATTGAATCATGAATTGAATCATGAATCGAATCATAAATCATGAATTATGAATTGAATCATGAATCATGAATCATGAATTGAATCATGAATCGAATCATAAATTATGAATCATGAATCAAATCATGAATCATGAATGATGAATTGAATCATGAATCATAAATCGAATCATGAATCATGAATCATGAATCGAATCATGAATCATGAATCATGAATCATGAATTGAATCATGAATCATAAATCGAATCATAAATCATGAATTGAATCAGGATTTGAATCATAATTTGAATCAGGATTCGAATCATGAATTGAATCATGAATCATGAATTGAATCATGAATCATGAATTATGAATCATGAATTGAATCATGAATCATGAATTGAATCATGAATCATGAATCATGAATTGAATCATGAATCATGAATTGAATCAAGAATCATGAATCATGAATCATGAATTGAATCATGAATCATGAATCATGAATTGAATCATGAATCATGAATCATGAATTGAATCATGAATCATAAATCGAATCATGAATCATGAATCATGAATCATGAATTGAATCATGAATCATGAATCATGAATCGAATCATGAATCATGAATCATGAATCGAATCATGAATTGAATCATGAATCATGAATCAAATCATGAATTATGAATTGAATCATGAATCATGAATCATGAATCATAAATTGAATCATGAATCATCAATCGAATCATGAATCATGAATCAAGAATCATGAATCGAATCATGAATCATGAATTGGATCATGAATCATGAATCATAAATCATGAATTGAATCATGAATCATGAATCATAAATCATGAATTGAATCATGAATCATAAATCATAAATCGAATCATGAATCATGAATCATGAATTGAATCATAAATCATGAATCATGAATCATGAATTGAATCATGAATCATGAATTGAATCAAGAATCATGAATCATGAATCAAATCATGAATTGAATCATGAATCATGAATCATGAATTGAATCATGAATCGAATCATAAATCATGAATTATGAATTGAATCATGAATTGAATCATGAATCATGAATCATGAATTGAATCATGAATCATGAATTATGAATTGAATCATGAATCATGAATCGAATCATAAATTATGAATCATGAATTGAATCATGAATCATAAATCGAATCATGAATCATGAATTGAATCATGAATCATGAATCGAATCATAAATTATGAATCATGAATTGAATCATGAATCATAAATCGAATCATGAATCATGAATCATGAATTGAATCATGAATCATGAATCGAATCATGAATCATGAATCATAATTCGAATCATGAATCATGAATCATGAAGCATGAATCATGAATTGAATCATGAATCATAAATCGAATCATGAATCATGAATTGAATCAGGATTCGAATCATGAATTGAATCAGGATTCGAATCATGAATTGAATCATGAATCATGAATTGAATCATGAAACGAGAACCGAATCATGAATCATGAATTATGAATCATGAATTGAATCATGAATCATGAATTGAATCATGAATCATGAATTGAATCAAGAATCATGAATCATGAATCATGAATTGAATCATGAATCATGAATTATGATTTCAATCATGAAATGAATCATTAATCATGAATCATAAATTGAATCATGAATCATGAATCATGAATTGAATCATGAATCATGAATCATGAATTGAATCATGAATTATGAATTGAATCATGAATCATAAATCGAATCATGAATCATGAATCATGAATCATGAATTGAATCATGAATCATGAATCATGAATCGAATCATGAATCATGAATCATGAATCGAATCATGAATCATGAATCGAATCAGCAATCATGAATCATGAATTGAATCATGAATCATGAATCATGAATTGAATCATGAATCATGAATCATGAATTAAATCATTAATCATGAATCATGAATTGAATCATGAATCATGAATCGAATCATGAATCATGAATCATGAATCAAATCATGAATCATGAATGATGAATTGAATCATGAATCATAAATCGAATCATGAATCATGAATCAAGAATCATGAATTATGAATTGAATCATGAATCATGAATCGAATCATAAATTATGAATCATGAATCAAATCATAATTCATGAATGATGAATTGAATCATGAATCATAAATCGAATCATGAATCATGAATCATGAATTGAATCATGAATCATGAATCGAATCATGAATCATGAATCGAATCATGAATCATGAATCCTGAATTGAATTATGAATCATGATCATGAATTGAATCATGAATCATAAATCGAATCATAAATCATGAATTGAATCAGGATTCGAATCATAATTTGAATCAGGATTCGAATCATGAATTGAATCATGAATCATGAATTGAATCATGAATCATGAATTGAATCATGAATCATGAATTGAATCAAGAATCATGAATCATGAATTGAATCATGAATTGAATCATGAATCATGAATCATGAATTGAATCATGAATCATGAATCATGAATTGAATCATGAATCATAAATCGAATCATGAATCATGAATCATGAATCATGAATTGAATCATGAATCATGAATCATGAATCGAATCATGAATCATGAATCATTAATCGAATCATGAATCATGAATCATGAATAGAATCAAGAATCATAAATTGAATCATGAATCATCAATCGAATCATGAATCATGAATCAAGAATCATGAATCGAATCATGAATTAAGAATCATGAATCGAATCATAAATCATGTATTGAATCATGAATCATGAATCATAAATCATGAATTGAATCATGAATCATAAATCATGAATCGAATCATGAATCATGAATCATGAATCATGAATTGAATCATAAATCATGAATCATGAATCATGAATTGAATCATGAATCATGAATTAAATCATGAATTGAATCATGAATCATAAATCATGAATCGAATCATGAATCATGAATCATGAATCATGAATTGAATCATAAATCATGAATCATGAATCATGAATTGAATCATGAATCATGAATTAAATCATGAATCATGAATCATGAATCGAATCATGAATCATAATTCTTAAATAGAATCATGAATCATGAATTGAATCAGGATTCCAATCATGAATTGAATCAGGATTTGAATCATGAATTGAATCATGAATCATGAATTGAATCATGAATCATGACCGAATCATGAATCATGAATTGAATCACAGAAACATGAATCATGAATTATGAATCATGATTAGAATCATGAATTATGAATCATGATTAGAATCATGAATTATGAATCATGATTAGAATCATGAATTATGAATCATGATTAGAATCATGAATTATGAATCATGAATTGAATCATGAATCATGAATTGAATCAAGAATCATGAATCATGAATTGAATCATGATCGAATCATGAATTATGAATCATGAATTGAATCATGAATCATGAATCATGAATCGAATCATGAATCATGAATCGAATCATGAATCATGAATCATGAATTGAATCATGAATCATGAATCAAATCATGAATCATGAATTGAATCATGAATTATGAATTGAATCATGAATCATGAATCATGAATCATAAATTGAATCATGAATCATCAATCGAATCATGAATCATGAATCAAGAATCATGAATCGAATCATGAATTAAGAATCATGAATCGAATCATAAATCATGAATTGAATCATGAATCATGAATCATAAATCATGAATTGAATAATGAATCATAAATCATAAATCATGAATTGAATCATGAATCATAAATCATGAATCGAATCATGAATCATGAATCATGAATTGAATCATAAATCATGAATCATGAATCATGAATTGAATCATGAATCATGAATTGAATCAAAAATCATGAATCATGAATCAAATCATGAATTGAATCATGAATCATGAATCATGAATTGAATCATGAATCGAATCATAAATCATGAATTATGAATTGAATCATGAATTGAATCATGAATCATGAATCATGAATCATGAATTGAATCATGAATTGAATCATGAATCATGAATCGAATCATAAATCATGAATTATGAATTGAATCATGAATTGAATCATGAATCATGAATCATGAATTGAATCATGAATCATGAATTATGAATTGAATCATGAATCATGAATCGAATCATAAATTATGAATCATGAATTGAATCATGAATCATAAATCGAATCATGAATCATGAATCATGAATTGAATCATGAATCATGAATCATGAATCGAATCATAAATTATGAATCATGAATTAAATCATGAATCATAAATCGAAACATGAATCATGAATCATGAATTGAATCATGAAACATGAATCGAATCATGAATCATGAATCATAATTCGAATCATGAATCATGAATCATGAATCATGAATTGAATCATGAATCATAAATCGAATCATGAATCATGAATTGAATCAGGATTCGAATCATGAATTGAATCATGAATCATGAATTGAATCATGAATCATGAACCGAATCATGAATCATGAATTATGAATCATGAATTGAATCATGAATCATGAATTGAATCATGAATCATGAATTGAATCAAGAATCATGAATCATGAATCATGAATCATGAATTGAATCATGAATCATGAATCATGAATCATGATTTCAATCATGAAATGAATCATTAATCATGAATCATAAATTGAATCATGAATCATGAATCATGAATTGAATCATGAATCATGAATCATGAATTGAATCATGAATTATGAATTGAATCATGAATCATAAATCGAATCATGAATCATGAATCATGAATTGAATCATGAATCATGAATCGAATCATGAATCATGAATCATGAATCGAATCATGAATCATGAATCGAATCAGGAATCATGAATCATGAATTGAATCATGAATCATGAATCATGAATCATAAATTGAATCATGAATCATGAATCATGAATTGAATCATGAATCATGAATCATGAATTGAATCATGAATCATGAATTGAATCATGAATCATGAATCATGAATCATGAATCAAATCATGAATCATGAATGATGAATTGAATCATGAATCATAAATCGAATCATGAATCATGAATCATGAATCATGAATCGAATCATAAATTATGAATCATGAATCAAATCATGAATCATGAATGATGAATTGAATCATGAATCATAAATCGAATCATGAATCATGAATCATGAATTGAATCATGAATCATGAATCGAATCATGAATCATGAATTGAATCATGAATCATGAACTGAATCATGAATCATGAATTGAATCATGAATCATAAATCGAATCATAAATCATGAATTGAATCAGGATTCGAATCATAATTTGAATCAGGATTCGAATCATGAATTGAATCATGAATCATGAATTGAATCATGAATCATGAATTATGAATCATGAATTGAATCATGAATCATGAATTGAATCATGAATCATGAATTGAATCATGAATCATGAATCATGAATCATGAATTGATTTATGAATTGAATCATGAATCATGAATCATGAATTGAATCATGAATCATGAATTGAATCATGAATCATAAATCGAATCATGAATCATGAATCATGAATTGAATCATGAATCATGAATCATGAATCGAATCATGAATCATGAATCATTAATCGAATCATGAATCATGAATCATGAATTGAATCATGAATCATGAATCAAATCATGAATCATGAATCATGAATTGAATCATGAATCATGAATCATGAATTGAATCATGAATCATAAATCGAATCATGAAATCATGAATTGAATCATGAATCATGAATCATGAATCGAATCATGAATCATGAATCATTAATCGAATCATGAATCATGAATCATGAATTGAATCATGAATCATGAATCAAATCATGAATCATGAATTATGAATTGAATCATGAATCATGAATCATGAATCATGAATTATGAATCATGAATTATGAATTATGAATCATGAATCATGAATTATGAATCATGAATTGAATCATGAATCATGAATCATGAATTGAATCATGAATCATAATTAATAAATAGAATCATGAATCATGAATTGAATCAGGATTCGAATAATGAATTGAATCAGGATTCGAATTATGAATTGAATCATGAATCATGAATTGAATCATGAATCATGAACCGAATCATGAATCATGAATTATGAATCATGAATTGAATCATGAATCATGAATTGAATCAAGAAACATGAATCATGAATTATGAATCATGAATTGAATCATGAATTATGAATCATGAATTGAATCATGAATCAAATCATGAATCATGAATTATGAATTAAATCATGAATCATGAATCATGAATCATGAATTGAATCATGAATCATGAATCATGAATCATAAATTAAATCATGAATCATGAATCATGAATTGAATCATGAATCATAATTAATAAATAGAATCATGAATCATGAATTGAATCAGGATTCGAATAATGAATTGAATCAGGATTCGAATTATGAATTGAATCATGAATCATGAATTGAATCATGAATCATGAACCGAATCATGAATCATGAATTATGAATCATGAATTGAATCATGAATCATGAATTGAATCAAGAAACATGAATCATGAATCATGAATTGAATCATGAATTGAATCAAGAATCATGAATCATGAATTAAATCATGAATCATGAATCATGAATTGAATCATGAATCATGAAACGAATCATGAATTATGAATCATGAATTGAATCATGAATCATGAATCATGAATCATGAATTGAATCATGAATCATGCATTATGAATCGAATCATGAATCATGAATCAAGAATCATGAATCATGCATTATGAATCGAATCATGAATCATGAATCAAGAATCATGAATCAAATTATGAATCATGAATCATGAATCATGAATCATGAATTGAATCATGAATCATGAATTGAATCATGAATTATGATTCATGAATCATGAATTCAATCATGAATCATGAATCGAATCGAATCATGAATCAGGAATAAAGAATCATGAATCGAATCATGAATCCTGAATTGAATCATGAATCATGAATCGTGAATTGAATCATGAATCATGAATTGAATCATAAATCATGAATCATGAATCATGAATTATGAATTCAATCATGAATCATGAATCATGAATTGAATCATGAATCAAGAATCAAGAATCATGAATCGAATCATGAATCATGAATTGAATCATGAATCATAAATCAAATCATGAATCGAATCATAAATCATGAATTATGAATTGAATCATGAATTGAATCATGAATCATGAATCATGAATCATGAATTGAATCATGAATTGAATCATGAATCATGAATCGAATCATAAATCATGAATTATGAATTGAATCATGAATTGAATCATGAATTGAATCATGAATCATGAATCATGAATTGAATCATGAATCATGAATTATGAATTGAATCATGAATCATGAATCGAATCATAAATTATGAATCATGAATTGAATCATGAATCATAAATCGAATCATGAATCATGAATCATGAATTGAATCATGAATCATGAATCATGAATCGAATCATAAATTATGAATCATGAATTAAATCATGAATCATAAATCAAAACATGAATCATGAATCATGAATTGAATCATGAAACATGAATCGAATCATGAATCATGAATCATAATTCGAATCATGAATCATGAATCATGAATCATGAATTGAATCATGAATCATAAATCGAATCATGAATCATGAATTGAATCAGGATTCGAATCATGAATTGAATCAGGATTCGAATCATGAATTGAATCATGAATCATGAATTGAATCATGAATCATGAACCGAATCATGAATCATGAATTATGAATCATGAATTGAATCATGAATCATGAATTGAATCATGAATCATGAATTGAATCAAGAATCATGAATCATGAATCATGAATCATGAATTGAATCATGAATCATGAATCATGAATCATGATTTCAATCATGAAATGAATCATTAATCATGAATCATAAATTGAATCATGAATCATGAATTGAATCATGAATCATGAATCATGAATTGAATCATGAATTATGAATTGAATCATGAATCATAAATCGAATCATGAATCATGAATCATGAATTGAATCATGAATCATGAATCGAATCATGAATCATGAATCATGAATCGAATCATGAATCATGAATCGAATCAGGAATCATGAATCATGAATTGAATCATGAATCATGAATCATGAATCATAAATTGAATCATGAATCATGAATCATGAATTGAATCATGAATCATGAATCATGAATTGAATCATGAATCATGAATTGAATCATGAATCATGAATCATGAATCATGAATCATGAATCAAATCATGAATCATGAATGATGAATTGAATCATGAATCATAAATCGAATCATGAATCATGAATCATGAATCATGAATCGAATCATAAATTATGAATCATGAATCAAATCATGAATCATGAATGATGAATTGAATCATGAATCATAAATCGAATCATGAATCATGAATCATGAATTGAATCATGAATCATGAATCGAATCATGAATCATGAATCATGAATTGAATCATGAATCATGAACTGAATCATGAATCATGAATTGAATCATGAATCATAAATCGAATCATAAATCATGAATTGAATCAGGATTCGAATCATAATTTGAATCAGGATTCGAATCATGAATTGAATTATGAATCATGAATTGAATCATGAATCATGAATTATGAATCATGAATTGAATCATGAATCATGAATTGAATCATGAATCATGAATTGAATCATGAATCATGAATCATGAATCATGAATCATGAATTGATTTATGAATTGAATCATGAATCATGAATCATGAATTGAATCATGAATCATGAATCATGAATTGAATCATGAATCATAAATCGAATCATGAATCATGAATCATGAATTGAATCATGAATCATGAATCATGAATCGAATCATGAATCATGAATCATTAATCGAATCATGAATCATGAATCATGAATTGAATCATGAATCATGAATCAAATCATGAATCATGAATCATGAATTGAATCATGAATCATGAATCATGAATTGAATCATGAATCATAAATCGAATCATGAATCATGAATCATGAATTGAATCATGAATCATGAATCATGAATCGAATCATGAATCATGAATCATTAATCGAATCATGAATCATGAATCATGAATTGAATCATGAATCATGAATCAAATCATGAATCATGAATTATGAATTGAATCATGAATCATGAATCATGAATCATGAATTATGAATCATGAATTATGAATTATGAATCATGAATCATGAATTATGAATCATGAATTGAATCATGAATCATGAATCATGAATTGAATCATGAATCATAATTAATAAATAGAATCATGAATCATGAATTGAATCAGGATTCGAATAATGAATTGAATCAGGATTCGAATTATGAATTGAATCATGAATCATGAATTGAATCATGAATCATGAACCGAATCATGAATCATGAATTATGAATCATGAATTGAATCATGAATCATGAATTGAATCAAGAAACATGAATCATGAATTATGAATCATGAATTGAATCATGAATTATGAATCATGAATTGAATCATGAATCAAATCATGAATCATGAATTATGAATTAAATCATGAATCATGAATCATGAATCATGAATTGAATCATGAATCATGAATCATGAATCATAAATTAAATCATGAATCATGAATCATGAATTGAATCATGAATCATAATTAATAAATAGAATCATGAATCATGAATTGAATCAGGATTCGAATAATGAATTGAATCAGGATTCGAATTATGAATTGAATCATGAATCATGAATTGAATCATGAATCATGAACCGAATCATGAATCATGAATTATGAATCATGAATTGAATCATGAATCATGAATTGAATCAAGAAACATGAATCATGAATCATGAATTGAATCAAGAATCATGAATCATGAATTAAATCATGAATCATGAATTGAATCATGAATCATGAAACGAATCATGAATTATGAATCATGAATTGAATCATGAATCATGAATCATGAATCATGAATTGAATCATGAATCATGCATTATGAATCGAATCATGAATCATGAATCAAGAATCATGAATCATGCATTATGAATCGAATCATGAATCATGAATCAAGAATCATGAATCGAATTATGAATCATGAATCATGAATCATGAATCATGAATTGAATCATGAATTATGATTCATGAATCATGAATTCAATCATGAATCATGAATCGAATCGAATCATGAATCAGGAATAAAGAATCATGAATCGAATCATGAATCCTGAATTGAATCATGAATCATGAATCGTGAATTGAATCATGAATCATGAATTGAATCATAAATCATGAATCATGAATCATGAATTCAATCATGAATCATGAATCATGAATTGAATCATGAATCAAGAATCAAGAATCATGAATCGAATCATGAATCATGAATTGAATCATGAATCATAAATCAAATCATGAATTGAATCATGAATCATGAATCATGAATTGAATCATGAATCGAATCTTGAATCATGAATTATCAATTGAATCATGAATCATGAATCATGTATTGAATCATGAATCATGAATCGAATCATGAATCATGAATCAAGAATCATGAATCGAATCATGAATCATGAATTAAGAATCATGAATCGAATCATAAATCATGAATTGAATCATGAATCATGAATCATGAATTGAATCATGAATAATGAATCATGAATCATGAATCATGAATTGAATCATGAATCATGAATCATGAATCATGAATAGAATCATGAATCATGAATCATAAATCGAATCATGAATCATGAATTGAATCAGGATTCGAATCATAAATTCAATCAGGATTCGAATCATGAATTGAATCATGAATCATGAATTGAATCATGAATCATGAACCGAATCATGATTCATGAATTATGAATCATGAATTGAATCATGAATCATGAATTGAATCAAGAATCATGAATTATGAATCATGAATTAAATCATGAATCATGAATTATGAATCATGAATTGAATCATGAATCATGAATTGAATCAAGAATCATGAATCATGAATCATGAATTGAATCATGAATCATAAATCATGAATTGAATCATGAATCATGAATCAAATCATGAATTATGAATCATGAATTGAATCATGAAACATGAATCAAGAATCATGAATCGAATTATGAATCATGAATTGAATCATGAATCATGAATCATGAATTGAATCATGAATCATGAATTATGAATCGATTCATGAATCATGAATCAAGAATCATGAATTGAATTATGAATCATGAATTGAATCATGAATCATGAATCATGAATCATGAATTGAATCATGAATCATAATTCATGAATCATGAATTCAATCATGAATCATGAATCATGAATCGAATCATGAATCATGAATCAAGAATCATGAATTAAATCATGAATCGAATCATGAATCATGAATTGAATTATAAACCATGAATCATGAATCGAATCATGAATCATGAATCATGAATTGAATCATGAATCATAATTCATGAATCATGAATTCAATCATGAATCATGAATCATGAATTGAATCATGAATCATGAATCATGAATTCAATCATGAATTGAATCATGAATCATGAATCAAAAATTGAATCATGAATCATGAATTGAATAATGAATCATGAATCATGAATTGAATCATGAATCATGAATCATGAATTGAATCATGAATCATCAATTGAATCATGAATCATGAATCAAGAATCATGAATCGAATCATGAATCATTAATTAAGAATCATGAATCGAATCATAAATCATGAATTAAATCATGAATCATAAATCATGAATCGAATCATGAATCATGAATCATGAATCATGAATCATAAATTGAATCATGAATCATGAATCATGAATTGAATCATGAATCATGAATCATGAATCAAGAATCATGAATCAAATCATGAATCATGAATTAAGAATCATGAATCAAATCATGAATCATGAATCAAGAATCATGAATCGAATCATAAATCATGAATTGAATCATGAATCATAAATCATGAATCGAATCATGAATCATGAATCATGAATCATGAATCATGAATCATGAATTGAATCATGAATCATGAATTGAATCATGAATCATGAATTGAATCATGAATCATAAATCATGAATCGAATCATGAATCATGAATCATGAATCATGAATCATGAAATGAATCATGAATCATGAATTGAATTATGAATCATGAATTGAATCATGAATCATGAATTGAATCAAGAATCATAATTCATGAATTATGAATCATGAATTGAATCATGAATCATGAATCATGAATGATGAATTCAATCATGAATTGAATCATGAATTATGAATCATAAATTGAATCATGAATCATGAATCATGAATTGAATCATGAATCATGAATCATGAATTGAATCATGAATCATGAATTGAATCATGAATCATAAATTGAATCATGAATCAAATCATGAATCATGAATTATGAATTGAATCATGAATCATGAATTGAATCATCAATCATCAATCGAATCATGAATCATGAATCAAGAATCATGAATCAAATCATGAATCATGAATTATGAATTGAATCATGAATCATGAATCATGAATCATGAATCATGAATTGAATCATGAATCATGAATCATGAATTGAATAATGAATCATGAATCATGAATTGAATCATGAATCATAATTAATAAATAGAATCATGAATCATGAATTGAATCAGGATTCGAATAATGAATTGAATCAGGATTCGAATTATGAATTGAATCATGAATCATGAATTGAATCATGAATCATGAACCGAATCATGAATCATGAATTATGAATCATGAAATGAATCATGAATCATGAATTGAATCAAGAAACATGAATCATGAATTATGAATCATGAATTGAATCATGAATTATGAATCATGAATTGAATCATGAATCAAATCATGAATCATGAATTATGAATTAAATCATGAATCATGAATCATGAATTGAATCATGAATCATGAATCATGAATCATGAATTGAATCATGAATCATGAATCATGAATTGAATCATGAATCATAATTAATAAATAGAATCATGAATCATGAATTGAATCAGGATTCGAATAATGAATTGAATCAGGATTCGAATTATGAATTGAATCATGAATCATGAATTGAATCATGAATCATGAACCGAATCATGAATCATGAATTATGAATTGAATCATGAATCATGAATTGAATCAAGAAACATGAATCATGAATTATGAATCATGAATTGAATCATGAATTATGAATCATGAATTGAATCATGAATTGAATCAAGAATCATGAATCATGAATTAAATCATGAATCATGAATCATGAATTGAATCATGAATCATGAAACGAATCATGAATTATGAATCATGAATTGAATCATGAATCATGCATTATGAATCGAATCATGAATCATGAATCAAGAATCATGAATCATGCATTATGAATCGAATCATGAATCATGAATCAAGAATCATGAATCGAATTATGAATCATGAATCATGAATCATGAATCATGAATTGAATCATGAATCATGAATTGAATCATGAATTATGAATCGAATCGAATCATGAATCAGGAATAAAGAATCATGAATCGAATCATGAATCCTGAATTGAATCATGAATCATGAATCGTGAATTGAATCATGAATCATGAATTGAATCATAAATCATGAATCATGAATCATGAATTATGAATTCAATCATGAATCATGAATCATGAATTGAATCATGAATCAAGAATCAAGAATCATGAATCGAATCATGAATCATGAATTGAATCATGAATCGAATCTTGAATCATGAATTATCAATTGAATCATGAATCATGAATCATGTATTGAATCATGAATCATGAATCGAATCATGAATCATGAATCAAGAATCATGAATCGAATCATGAATCATGAATTAAGAATCATGAATCGAATCATAAATCATGAATTGAATCATGAATCATGAATCATGAATTGAATCATGAATCATGAATTGAATCATGAATCATGAATCATGAATCATGAATAGAATCATGAATCATGAATCATGAATCATGAATAGAATCATGAATCATGAATCATAAATCGAATCAGGATTCGAATCATAAATTCAATCAGGATTCGAATCATGAATTGAATCATGAATCATGAATTGAATCATGAATCATGAACCGAATCATGATTCATGAATTATGAATCATGAATTGAATCATGAATCATGAAATGAATCAAGAATCATGAATTATGAATCATGAATTAAATCATGAATCATGAATTATGAATCATGAATTGAATCATGAATCATGAATTGAATCATGAATCATAAATCATGAATTGATTCATGAATCATGAATCAAATCATGAATTATGAATCATGAATTGAATCATGAATCATGAATCAAGAATCATGAATCGAATTATGAATCATGAATTGAATCATGAATCATGAATCATGAATTGAATCATGAATCATGAATTATGAATCGATTCATGAATCATGAATCAAGAATCATGAATTGAATTATGAATCATGAATTGAATCATGAATCATGAATCATGAATCATGAATTGAATCATGAATCATAATTCATGAATCATGAATTCAATCATGAATCATGAATCATGAATCGAATCATGAATCATGAATCATGACTTAAATCATGAATCGAATCATGAATCATGAATTGAATTATAAACCATGAATCATGAATCATGAATTGAATCATGAATCATAATTCATGAATCATGAATTCAATCATGAATCATGAATCATGAATTGAATCATGAATCATGAATCATGAATCATGAATTCAATCATGAATTGAATCATGAATCATGAATCATAAATTGAATCATGAATCATGAATTGAATCATGAATCATGAATCATGAATTGAATCATGAATCATGAATCATGAATTGAATCATGAATCATGAATTTAATCATGAATCATAAATTAAATCATGAATCATGAATCAAATCATGAATCATGAATTATGAATTGAATCATGAATCATGAATCATGAATTGAATCATGAATCATCAATTGAATCATGAATCATGAATCAAGAATCATGAATCGAATCATGAATCATTAATTAAGAATCATGAATCGAATCATAAATCATGAATTAAATCATGAATCATAAATCATGAATCGAATCATGAATCATGAATCATGAATCATGAATCATAAATTGAATCATGAATCATGAATCATGAATCATGAATCATGAATTGAATCATGAATCATGAATCATGAATCAAGAATCATGAATCAAATCATGAATCATGAATTAAGAATCATGAATCAAATCATGAATTAAGAATCATGAATCGAATCATAAATCATGAATTGAATCATGAATCATAAATCATGAATCGAATCATGAATCATGAATCATGAATCATGAATCATGAATTGAATCATGAATCATGAATTGAATCATGAATCATAAATCATGAATCGAATCATGAATCATGAATCATGAATCATGAATTGAATCATGAATTGAATCATGAATCATGAATTGAATTATGAATCATGAATTGAATCATGAATCATGAATTGAATCAAGAATCATAATTCATGAATTATGAATCATGAATTGAATCATGAATCATGAATCATGAATGATGAATTCAATCATGAATTGAATCATGAATTATGAATCATAAATTGAATCATGAATCATGAATCATGAATTGAATCATGAATCATGAATCATGAATTGAATCATGAATCATGAATTGAATCATGAATCATAAATTGAATCATGAATCAAATCATGAATCATGAATTATGAATTGAATCATGAATCATGAATTGAATCATCAATCATCAATCGAATCATGAATCATGAATCAAGAATCATGAATCAAATCATGAATCATGAATTATGAATTGAATCATGAATCATGAATCATGAATCATGAATCATGAATTGAATCATGAATCATGAATCATGAATCATGAATTGAATAATGAATCATGAATCATGAATTGAATCATGAATCATGAATCATGAATCATGAATTGAATCATGAATCATGAATCATGAATCATGAATTGAATAATAAATCATGAATCATGAATTGAATCATGAATCATAATTAATAAATAGAATCATGAATCATGAATTGAATCAGGATTCGAATAATGAATTGAATCAGGATTCGAATTATGAATTGAATCATGAATCATGAATTGAATCATGAATCATGAACCGAATCATGAACTATGAATCATGAATTGAATCATGAATCATGAATTGAATCAAGAAACATGAATCATGAATTATGAATCATGAATTGAATCATGAATTATGAATCATGAATTGAATCATGAATCAAATCATGAATCATGAATTATGAATTAAATCATGAATCATGAATCATGAATCATGAATCATGAATTGAATCATGAATCATGAATCATGAATCATGAATTGAATCATGAATCATGAATCATGAATTGAATCATGAATCATAATTAATAAATAGAATCATGAATCATGAATTGAATCAGGATTCGAATAATGAATTGAATCAGGATTCGAATTATGAATTGAATCATGAATCATGAATTGAATCATGAATCATGAACCGAATCATGAATCATGAATTATGAATCATGAATTGAATCATGAATCATGAATTGAATCAAGAAACATGAATCATGAATTATGAATCAAGAATTGAATCATGAATTATGAATCATGAATTGAATCATGAATTGAATCATGAATTGAATCATGAATCATGAAACGAATCATGAATTATGAATCATGAATTGAATCATGAATCATGAATTGAATCATGAATCAAGAAACATGAATCATGAATTATGAATCATGAATTGAATCATGAATTATGAATCATGAATTAAATCATGAATCATGAATCATGAATTGAATCATGAATCATGAAACGAATCATGAATTATGAATCATGAATTGAATCATGAATCATGAATCATGAATCATGAATTGAATCATGAATCATGCATTATGAATCGAATCATGAATCATGAATCAAGATTAATGAATCGAATTATGAATCATGAATCATGAATCATGAATCATGAATTGAATCATGAATCATGAATTGAATCATGAATTATGAATCATGAATCATGAATTCAATCATGAATCATGAATCGAATCGAATCATGAATCAGGAATAAAGAATCATGAATCGAATCATGAATCCTGAATTGAATCATGAATCATGAATCGTGAATTGAATCATGAATCATGAATTGAATCATAAATCATGAATTATGAATTCAATCATGAATCATGAATCATGAATCATGAATTGAATCATAAATCATGAATTGAATCATAAATCATGAATCATGAATCATGAATTATGAATTCAATCATGAATCATGAATCATGAATTGAATCATGAATCAAGAATCATGAATCATGAATTATGAATCATGAATTGAGAATCATGAATTATGAATCATGAATTATGAATTATGAATCATAAATCATGAATTATGAATCATGAATTGAATCATGAATCATGAATTGAATCAAGAATCATGAATCATGAATCATGAATTGAATCATGAATCATGAATCATGAATTGAATCATGAATCATGAATTATGAATCATGAATTGAATCATGAATCATGAATTGAATCAAGAATCATGAATCATGAATCATGAATTGAATCATGAATCATGTATCATGAAATGAATCATGAATCATGAATCAAATCATGAATCATGAATCATGAATCATGAATTCAATCATGATCCATGAATCATGAATCATGAATCGAATCATGAATCATGAATCAAGAATCATGAATCGAATCATGAATCATGAATCATGAATCATGAATTGAATCATGAATCATGAATCATGAATCATGAATTGAATCATGAATTGAAACATGAATCATGACTTGAATCATGAATCATGAATAATGAATTGAATCATGAATCATGAATCATGAATTAAATCATAAATCATGAATCATGAATTGAATCATGAATCATGAATCATGAATTAAATCATAAATCATGAATCATGAGTCGAATCATTAATCATGAATTGAATCATGAATCATGAAATGAATCATGAATCATGAATTATTAATTGAATCATGAATCATGAATCATGAATTGAATCATGAATTGAAACATGAATCATGACTTGAATCATGAATCATGAATCATGAATTGAATCATGAATCATGAATCATGAATTGAATCATGAATCGAATCATGAATCATGAATTATGAATTCAATCATGAATCATGAATCATTAATCATAAATTGAATCATGAATCACGAATCATGAATCGAATCATGAATCGAATCATGAATCATGAATTATGAATTCAATCATGAATCATGAATCATTAATCATAAATTGAATTATGAATCACGAATCATGAATCGAATCATGAATTATGAATTGAATCATGAATCACGAATCATGAATCACGAATCATGAATCATGAATCATGAATCAAGAATCGAATCATGAATCATGAATCATAAATCAAGAATCATGAATAGAATCATGAATCATGAATCATGAATCATGAATTGAATCAGGATTCGAATCCTGAATTGAATCAGTATTCGAATCATGAATTGAATCATGAATCATGAATTGAATCATGAACCGAATCATGAATCATGAATTATGAATCATGAATTGAATCATGAATCATGAATTGAATCATAAATCATGAATCATGAATTATGAATCATGAATTGAATCATGAATCATGAATCATGAATTGAATCATGAATCATGAATTGAATCATAAATCATGAATCATGAATTGAATCATGAATTATAAATCATGAATTGAATTATGAATCATGAATCAAATCATGAATTGAATCATGAATCATGAATTGAATCATGAATCATGAATTCAATCATGAATTGAATCATAAATCACAAATTCAATCATGAATCATGAATCATGAATCAAATCATGAATCATGAATCATGAATTGAATCATGAATCATGAATCAAATCATGAATTGAATCATGAATAATGAATCATGAATTGAATCATGAATCGAATCATGAATCATGAATTATGAATTGAATCATGAATCATGAATCATGAATCATGAATTGAATAATGAATCATGAATCATGAATTGAATCATGAATCATGAATCATGAATCATGAATTGAATCATGAATCATGAATCATGAATCATGAATTGAATAATGAATCATGAATCATGAATTGAATCATGAATCATAATTAATAAATAGAATCATGAATCATGAATTGAATCAGGATTCGAATAATGAATTGAATCAGGATTCGAATTATGAATTGAATCATGAATCATGAATTGAATCATGAATCATGAACCGAATCATGAACTATGAATCATGAATTGAATCATGAATCATGAATTGAATCAAGAAACATGAATCATGAATTATGAATCATGAATTGAATCATGAATTATGAATCATGAATTGAATCATGAATCAAATCATGAATCATGAATTATGAATTAAATCATGAATCATGAATCATGAATCATGAATTGAATCATGAATCATGAATCATGAATCATGAATTGAATCATGAATCATGAATCATGAATTGAATCATGAATCATAATTAATAAATAGAATCATGAATCATGAATTGAATCAGGATTCGAATAATGAATTGAATCAGGATTCGAATTATGAATTGAATCATGAATCATGAATTGAATCATGAATCATGAACCGAATCATGAATCATGAATTATGAATCATGAATTGAATCATGAATCATGAATTGAATCAAGAAACATGAATCATGAATTATGAATCATGAATTGAATCATGAATTATGAATTATGAATTGAATCATGAATTGAATCATGAATTGAATCATGAATCATGAAACGAATCATGAATTATGAATCATGAATTGAATCATGAATCATGAATTGAATCATGAATCAAGAAACATGAATCATGAATTATGAATCATGAATTGAATCATGAATTATGAATCATGAATTAAATCATGAATCATGAATCATGAATTGAATCATGAATCATGAAACGAATCATGAATTATGAATCATGAATTGAATCATGAATCATGAATCATGAATCATGAATTGAATCATGAATCATGCATTATGAATCGAATCATGAATCATGAATCAAGAATCATGAATCGAATTATGAATCATGAATCATGAATCATGAATCATGAATTGAATCATGAATCATGAATTGAATCATGAATTATGAATCATGAATCATGAATTCAATCATGAATCATGAATCAAATCGAATCATGAATCAGGAATAAAGAATCATGAATCGAATCATGAATCCTGAATTGAATCATGAATCATGAATCGTGAATTGAATCATGAATCATGAATTGAATCATAAATCATGAATTATGAATTCAATCATGAATCATGAATCATGAATCATGAATTGAATCATAAATCATGAATTGAATCATAAATCATGAATCATGAATCATGAATTATGAATTCAATCATGAATCATGAATCATGAATTGAATCATGAATCAAGAATCATGAATCATGAATCATAAATCATGAATTATGAATCATGAATTGAATCATGAATCATGAATTGAATCAAGAATCATGAATCATGAATCATGAATTGAATCATGAATCATGAATCATGAATTGAATCATGAATCATGAATTATGAATCATGAATTGAATCATGAATCATGAATTGAATCAAGAATCATGAATCATGAATCATGAATTGAATCATGAATCATGTATCATGAAATGAATCATGAATCATGAATCAAATCATGAATCATGAATCATGAATTCAATCATGATCCATGAATCATGAATCATGAATCGAATCATGAATCATGAATCAAGAATCATGAATCGAATCATGAATCATGAATCATGAATCATGAATTGAATCATGAATCATGAATCATGAATCATGAATTGAATCATGAATTGAAACATGAATCATGACTTGAATCATGAATCATGAATAATGAATTGAATCATGAATCATGAATCATGAATTAAATCATAAATCATGAATCATGAATCGAATCATGAATCATGAATCATTAATCATGAGTCGAATCATTAATCATGAATTGAATCATGAATCATGAAATGAATCATGAATCATGAATTATTAATTGAATCATGAATCATGAATCATGAATTGAATCATGAATTGAAACATGAATCATGACTTGAATCATGAATCATGAATTGAATCATGAATCATGAATCATGAATTGAATCATGAATCGAATCATGAATCATGAATTATGAATTCAATCATGAATCATGAATCATTAATCATAAATTGAATCATGAATCACGAATCATGAATCGAATCATGAATCGAATCATGAATCATGAATTATGAATTCAATCATGAATCATGAATCATTAATCATAAATTGAATTATGAATCACGAATCATGAATCGAATCATGAATTATGAATTGAATCATGAATCACGAATCATGAATCACGAATCATGAATCATGAATCATGAATCAAGAATCGAATCATGAATCATGAATCATGAATCATAAATCAAGAATCATGAATAGAATCATGAATCATGAATCATGAATCATGAATTGAATCAGGATTCGAATCCTGAATTGAATCAGTATTCGAATCATGAATTGAATCATGAATCATGAATTGAATCATGAACCAAATCATGAATCATGAATTATGAATCATGAATTGAATCATGAATCATGAATTGAATCATAAATCATGAATCATGAATTATGAATCATGAATTGAATCATGAATCATGAATCATGAATTGAATCATGAATCATGAATTGAATCATAAATCATGAATCATGAATTGAATCATGAATTATAAATCATGAATTGAATTATGAATCATGAATCAAATCATGAATTGAATCATGAATCATGAATTGAATCATGAATCATGAATTCAATCATGAATTGAATCATAAATCACAAATTCAATCATGAATCATGAATCATGAATCAAATCATGAATCATGAATCATGAATTGAATCATGAATCATGAATCAAATCATGAATTGAATCATGAATAATGAATCATGAATTGAATCATGAATCGAATCATGAATCATGAATTATGAATTGAATCATGAATCATGAATCATGAATCATGAATTGAATCATGAATCATGAATCATGAATCGAATCATGAATCATAAATCATGAATTGAATCATGAATCGAATCATGAATCATGAATCATGAATCATGAATTGAATCATAAATCATGAATCATGAATCATGAATTGAATCATGAATCATGAATCATGAATTGAATCATGAATCATGAATTAAATCATGAATCATGAATCATGAATCATGAATTGAATCATGAATCATAATTCATGAATTGAATCATGAATCATAAATCATGAATCATAAATCATGAATCGAATCATGAATCATGAATCATGAATCATGAATTGAATCATAAATCATGAATCATGAATCATGAATTGAATCATGAATCATGAATCATGAATTGAATCATGAATCATGAATTAAATCATGAATCATGAATCATGAATTGAATCATGAATCATAATTCATAAATAGAATCATGAATCATGAATTGAATCAGGATTCCAATCATGAATTGAATCAGGATTTGAATCATGAATTGAATCATGAATCATGAATTGAATCATGAATCATAATTCATAAATAGAATCATGAATCATGAATTGAATCAGGATTCCAATCATGAATTGAATCAGGATTTGAATCATGAATTGAATCATGAATCATGAATTGAATCATGAATCATGAACCGAATCATGAATCATGAACCGAATCATGAATCATGAATTGAATCAAGAAACATGAATCATGAATTATGAATCATGATTAGAATCATGAATTATGAATCATGAATTGAATCAAGAATCATGAATCATGAATTTAATCATGAATCATGAATTGAATCATGAATCATGAATCGAATCATGAATTATGAATCATGAATTGAATCATGAATCATGAATCATGAATCATGAATCGAATCATGAATCATGAATCATGAATTCAATCATGAATCATGAATCGAATCGAATCATGAATCCTGAATAAAGAATCATGAATCGAATCATGAATCATGAATTGAATCATGAATCATGAATTGAATCATGAATCATGAACCGAATCATGAATCATGAATTGAATCATGAATCATGATTTGAATCAAGAATCATGAATCATGAATCATGAATCATGAATTCAATCATGAATCATGAATCGAATCATGAATCATGAATCAAGAATCATGAATCATGAATTGAATCATGAATCATGAATCATGAATCATAAATTGAATCATGAATCATGAATCATGAATCGAATCATGAATCATGAATCATGAATTGAATCATGAATCATGAATCATGAATCGAATCATAATTCATGAATCGAATCATGAATTATGAATCATGAATTGAATCATGAATCATGAATTATGAATAAAATCATGAATCATGAATCGAATCATGAATCATGAATCATGAATCATGAATTCAATCATGAATCATGAATCGAATCGAATCATGAATCCTGAATAAAGAATCATGAATCGAATCATGAATCATGAATTGAATCATGAATCATGAATTGAATCATGAATCATGAACCGAATCATGAATCATGAATTGAATCATGAATCATGATTTGAATCAAGAATCATGAATCATGAATCATGAATCATGAATTCAATCATGAATCATGAATCGAATCATGAATCATGAATCAAGAATCATGAATCGAATCATGAACCATGAATTGAATCATGAATCATGAATCATAAATTGAATCATGAATCATGAATCATGAATCGAATCATGAATCATGAATTGAATCAAGAATCATAATTCATGAATTATGAATCATGAATCATGAATCATGAATCATGAATTCAATCATGAATTGAATCATGAATCATGAATCATAAATTGAATCATGAATCATGAATCATGAATTGAATCATGAATCATGAATTGAATCATGAATCATAAATTGAATCATGAATCATGAATCAAATCATGAATCATGAATTATGAATTGAATCATGAATCATGAATCATGAATTGAATCATGAATCATCAATTGAATCATGAATCATGAATCAAGAATCATGAATCGAATCATGAATCATTAATTAAGAATCATGAATCGAATCATAAATCATGAATTAAATCATGAATCGAATCATGAATCATGAATCATGAATTGAATCATGAATCATGAATCAAGAATCATGAATCAAATCATGAATCATGAATTAAGAATCATGAATCAAATCATGAATCATGAATTAAGAATCATTAATCGAATCATAAATCATGAATTGAATCATGAATCATAAATCATGAATCGAATCATGAATCATGAATCATGAATCATGAATTGAATTATGAATCATGAATTGAATCATGAATCATGAATTGAATCAAGAATCATAATTCATGAATTATGAATCATGAATTGAATCATGAATCATGAATCATGAATCATGAATTCAATCATGAATTGAATCATGAATTATGAATCATAAATTGAATCATGAATCATGAATCATTAATTGAATCATGAATCATGAATCATGAATTGAATCATGAATCATGAATTGAATCATGAATCATAAATTGAATCATGAATCAAATCATGAATCATGAATTATGAATTGAATCATGAATCATGAATTGAATCATCAATCATCAATCATCAATCGAATCATGAATCATGAATCAAGAATCATGAATCAAATCATGAATCATGAATTATGAATTGAATCATGAATCATGAATCATGAATCATGAATTGAATCATGAATCATGAATTGAATCATGAATCATGAATCATGAATTGAATCATGAATCATAATTAATAAATAGAACCATGAATCATGAATTGAATCAGGATTCGAATAATGAATTGAATCAGGATTCGAATTATGAATTGAATCATGAATCATGAATTGAATCATGAATCATGAACCGAATCATGAATCATGAATTATGAATCATGAATTGAATCATGAATCATGAATTGAATCAAGAAACATGAATCATGAATTATGAATCATGAATTGAATCATGAATCAAATCATGAATCATGAATTATGAATTAAATCATGAATCATGAATCATGAATCATGAATTGAATCATGAATCATGAATCATGAATCATGAATTGAATCATGAATCATGAATCATTAATTGAATCATGAATCATAATTAATAAATAGAATCATGAATCATGAATTGAATCAGGATTCGAATAATGAATTGAATCAGGATTCGAATTATGAATTGAATCATGAATCATGAATTGAATCATGAATCATGAACCGAATCATGAATCATGAATTATGAATCATGAATTGAATCATGAATCATGAATTGAATCAAGAAACATGAATCATGAATTATGAATCATGAATTGAATCATGAATTATGAATCATGAATTGAATCATGAATTGAATCAAGAATCATGAATCATGAATTAAATCATGAATCATGAATCATGAATTGAATCATGAATCATGAAACGAATCATGAATTATGAATCATGAATTGAATCATGAATCATGAATCATGAATTGAATCATGAATCATGAATCATGAATTGAATCATGAATCATGAATTAAATCATGAATCATGAATCATGAATTGAATCATGAATCATAATTCATAAATAGAATCATGAATCATGAATTGAATCAGGATTCCAATCATGAATTGAATCAGGATTTGAATCATGAATTGAATCATGAATCATGAATTAAATCATGAATCATGAATCATGAATTGAATCATGAATCATAATTCATAAATAGAATCATGAATCATGAATTAAATCAGGATTCCAATCATGAATTGAATCAGGATTTGAATCATGAATTGAATTATGAATCATGAATTGAATCATGAATCATGAACCGAATCATGAATCATGAACCGAATCATGAATCATGAATTGAATCAAGAAACATGAATCATGAATTATGAATCATGATTAGAATCATGAATTATGAATCATGAATTGAATCAAGAATCATGAATCATGAATTTAATCATGAATCATGAATTGAATCATGAATCATGAATCGAATCATGAATTATGAATCATGAATTGAATCATGAATCATGAATCATGAATCATGAATCGAATCATGAATCATGAATCATGAATTCAATCATGAATCATGAATCGAATCGAATCATGAATCCTGAATAAAGAATCATGAATCGAATCATGAATCATGAATTGAATCATGAATCATGAATCATGAATTGAATCATGAATCATGAACCGAATCATGAATCATGAATTGAATCATGATTTGAATCAAGAATCATGAATCATGAATCATAATTCATGATTTCAATCATGAATCATGAATCGAATCATGAATCATGAATCAAGAATCATGAATCATGAATTGAATCATGAATCATGAATCATGAATCATAAATTGAATCATGAATCATGAATCATGAATCGAATCATGAATCATGAATCATGAATTGAATCATGAATCATGAATCATGAATCGAATCATAATTCATGAATCGAATCATGAATTATGAATCATGAATTGAATCATGAATCATGAATCATGAATCATGAATTGAATCATGAATCATGAATTATGAATAAAATCATGAATCATGAATCGAATCATGAATCATGAATCATGAATTCAATCATGAATCATGAATCGAATCGAATCATGAATCCTGAATAAAGAATCATGAATCATGAATTGAATCATGAATCATGAATTGAATCATGAATCATGAATTGAATCATGAATCATGAACCGAATCATGAATCATGAATCGAATCATGAATCATGAATCAAGAATCATGAATCGAATCATGAACCATGAATTGAATCATGAATCATGAATCATAAATTGAATCATGAATCATGAATCATGAATCGAATCATGAATCATGAATTGAATCAAGAATCATAATTCATGAATTATGAATCATGAATCATGAATCATGAATCATGAATTCAATCATGAATTGAATCATGAATCATGAATCATAAATTGAATCATGAATCATGAATCATGAATTGAATCATGAATCATGAATTGAATCATGAATCATAAATTGAATCATGAATCATGAATCAAATCATGAATCATGAATTATGAATTGAATCATGAATCATGAATCATGAATTGAATCATGAATCATCAATTGAATCATGAATCATGAATCAAGAATCATGAATCGAATCATGAATCATTAATTAAGAATCATGAATCGAATCATAAATCATGAATTAAATCATGAATCGAATCATGAATCATGAATCATGAATTGAATCATGAATCATGAATCAAGAATCATGAATCAAATCATGAATCATGAATTAAGAATCATGAATCAAATCATGAATCATGAATTAAGAATCATGAATCGAATCATAAATCATGAATTGAATCATGAATCATAAATCATGAATCGAATCATGAATCATGAATCATGAATCATGAATTGAATTATGAATCATGAATTGAATCATGAATCATGAATTGAATCAAGAATCATAATTCATGAATTATGAATCATGAATTGAATCATGAATCATGAATTCAATCATGAATTGAATCATGAATTATGAATCATAAATTGAATCATGAATCATGAATCATTAATTGAATCATGAATCATGAATCATGAATTGAATCATGAATCATGAATTGAATCATGAATCATAAATTGAATCATGAATCAAATCATGAATCATGAATTATGAATTGAATCATGAATCATGAATTGAATCATCAATCATCAATCATCAATCGAATCATGAATCATGAATCAAGAATCATGAATCAAATCATGAATCATGAATTATGAATTGAATCATGAATCATGAATCATGAATCATGAATTGAATCATGAATCATGAATTGAATCATGAATCATGAATCATGAATTGAATCATGAATCATAATTAATAAATAGAACCATGAATCATGAATTGAATCAGGATTCGAATAATGAATTGAATCAGGATTCGAATTATGAATTGAATCATGAATCATGAATTGAATCATGAATCATGAACCGAATCATGAATCATGAATTATGAATCATGAATTGAATCATGAATCATGAATTGAATCAAGAAACATGAATCATGAATTATGAATCATGAATTGAATCATGAATCAAATCATGAATCATGAATTATGAATTAAATCATGAATCATGAATCATGAATCATGAATTGAATCATGAATCATGAATCATGAATCATGAATTGAATCATGAATCATGAATCATTAATTGAATCATGAATCATAATTAATAAATAGAATCATGAATCATGAATTGAATCAGGATTCGAATAATGAATTGAATCAGGATTCGAATTATGAATTGAATCATGAATCATGAATTGAATCATGAATCATGAACCGAATCATGAATCATGAATTATGAATCATGAATTGAATCATGAATCATGAATTGAATCAAGAAACATGAATCATGAATTATGAATCATGAATTGAATCATGAATTATGAATCATGAATTGAATCATGAATTGAATCAAGAATCATGAATCATGAATTAAATCATGAATCATGAATCATGAATTGAATCATGAATCATGAAACGAATCATGAATTATGAATCATGAATTGAATCATGAATCATGAATCATGAATTGAATCATGAATCATGCATTATGAATCGAATCATGAATCATGAATTAAGAATCATGAATCATGCATTATGAATCGAATAATGAATCATGAATCAAGAATCGAATTATGAATCATGAATTGAATCATGAATCATGAATCATGAATCATGAATTGAATCATGAATCATGAATTGAATCATGAATTATGAATCATGAATCATGAATTCAATCATGAATCATGAATCGAATCGAATCATGAATCCTGAATTGAATCATGAATCATGAATCGTGAATTGAATCATGAATCATGAATTGAATCATAAATCATGAATTATGAATTCAATCATGAATCATGAATCATGAATCATAAATTGAATCATAAATCATGAATTGAATCATAAATCATGAATCATGAATTATGAATTCAATCATGAATCATGAATCATGAATCATGAATTGAATCATGAATCAAGAATCATGAATCATGAATTATGAATCATGAATTGAATCATGAATTGAGAATCATGAATTATGAA